>NC_090279.1:42463037-42764797 GCF_040414725.1 Anabrus simplex
TAAGCCGTCCCTAAAATGAAGATAAGTTAACTATATACATTACCGATCCCTCTCACAGCTCATTTTATCTCCATAATAGTAGCGATTTTTGATTTAAGAGGAAGTACACTTCTATTCCTCTCCCTTGTAAACAAGGTTTCAATCCCAAAAATCTTTTATAGTGTTATAACAGGGTTTAAATCCATAAATTTTATCCTTAACACAATATGATGTAGGACAAAGGTACCCCCTGGTAAGTACTAAAATCATTTTATCTGCACAGTAGAATGATTTTTTATTCTGTTACGGTAACTAAATCGCTATACAGATTTGTTTCTCTGTTGCATGTGTTCGAATCCCACAAAATCAATCTCCTTAGAACATAGGTATCCCCTGCTATGTAGTAATCATTTCATCTGCAGTAATTAAGATGATGTACAACTGTACGTCGGATAGAGATATACAACATTTGCAATTCTATGTGTGCAGGCTGACTGCATAGAAGTGCGCTTGTGTCAACACAGATTAATCCTATAACGCAGATTTTAAATCTCGTAGTATTTTGCGTTAGAAGTTTTTCTGTTCTAAACACTAATTTTAAACATGTTTCGTCTTGTTCTACAATCAATTCTAGTGTGTGGTAATTGTAACTTGTCGAATAGAAACATACAGCACAGTAATAATAATAATAATGTTATTTGTTTTACGTCCCACTAACTACTTTTTAAGGTCTTCGGAGACGCCGAGGTGCCGGAATTTAGTCCCGCAGGAGTTCTTTTACGTGCCAGTAAATCGGGGCTGTCGTATTTGAGCACCTTCAAATACCACCGGACTGAGCCAGGATCGAACCTGCCAAATTGGGATACAGCACAGTAGCGTTAAAAGTTTTCTGTTCTCAACACTAATTGTCTACATGTTTTTTTTATGTCGGATAAAGACATACAATATTAGCTTGTTCTACCATCAATTCTAGTGTGTGCTAATTGTAACAGGATTAAACTTGTCTTGTCGAATAGACACATACAACACAGTAACTATTGTGTTTGCGTTATAAGTGTTTTATTTTTAACAGTCAACATGTTTTCTCTTGCTGGATGAAGACATACAGCATTAGCTAGTCAGATCTATATTTTTGCTAATTGCATTCTGTAACTCCATTGAACCTCTTTTGCCTTGTCGGATAGTAACATACAACATTTACTTATTCTACATTCAGTTCTATATTCTTGCATGATAATTGAAATCGAGGAGCCTCCATGACTCAGATGGCAGCGCGTTGGCCTCTCACCGTTGGATACCGTGGTTCAAATCCCGGTCACTCCATGTGATATTTGTGCTGGACAAAGTGGAGGCGGGACAGGTTTTTTCTCCGGGTACTCCGGTTTTCCCTGTCCTCTTTCATTCCAGCAACACTCTCCATTCTCATTTCATAGCATCCATCAGGCATTAATGACTGGAAAACAGGTTGTAGGTTTTCATTTCAATTGCAATCGAAAAAATATTACGTTCTCCTTACCTCATCATCTTCCAACCGCTCCCTCGTCAATCGAAAAGGGTAAAAACTTTTGCGACGAGAACAAGATGATAACGCTACATTAGTTTAATAACGTAAGTAGGCATCTGTCCATAGGAAGAGGGATTGAGCAAACCTCAGTAGCTGTAAGGAGGAGGAGTTGCCCTTTTGCCAGGAAGAGGAGCCCTTTTGTAGGGATCATGAGCCCTATTGCCCCTTTGCCAGAAAGAGGAGACTTTTGCCATTTTGCTACGAGGGGGAAGCCCTTTTACACTTTTGCCAAACAGATAATGTAGAGAAAAACTTTTGCCCTTTTCCCCACGAATAAGGAGCTGCCCTTTGGCCTTTTTGCCGGGAAGGGGAGCCCTCTTGCCTTTTTGCCCTACAGATAAAGACGAGGTGTCCTTTCTTCCCATTTTCTCTTTTACCAGGAAGAGGAGCCTATTTGCCCTTTTCCAATTTTGCTCTACGGATGAGGAGGAGGAAAACGAGGAGGAGGGCGGCTGTGTCCTGTCGGAGTAGGAGGAGGCTATAAGAGCCTATGTATAGCCGCTATCTTTTGCAATCGCCCATAACCGTCATCTTTCTCCACATGAACCTGTGTATAGCCACCATCTAGCGCAATCGCGAATGGCCGTCATCTCTCCCTATAAGAGTCTTTGTATAGCAGCCATCTTGTACAATCGCCCATAGCCGCCATCTTGTGCCATCACCCATAGTCGTCACCTTTCTCCATAAGAGCCCGTGTATAGCCGCCATGTTGTGCAACCGCGCATAGTCGTCATCTTTCTCCAAAAAAGCCGTGTATAGCCCCATCTTGCGCAATCGCCGATAGCTGTTATCTTTCTCCATAAGAGCCCGTTTATAGCCGCCATCTTATGCAATCACCTTTGGCCGGCATTTGCTCTATAAGAGCCCATGTATAGCCGCAATTTTGTGTAATAGCCCATGGCCGTCATCTTTCTTTATAATAGCCCATGTATAGCCACCATGTTGTGCAACCGCGCTTGGGCACCATCTTCTTCTATAAGAGCCCATGTAATGCCGCCATTTTGTACAATCGCCGATGGCCGGCAGCGTTCTTTATAATAGACCCATGTATAGCCGCCATCATATGCAACCTCCCTTGGGCGTCATTTTTCTCTATAAGAGCCTATGTATAGTCCCCATCTTACGCAATCGCCCATGGCCGTTATCTTTCTCCATAAGAACCTAAGTATAGTCGCCATCTTGCGCAATCGCCCATGGCCATTATCTTTCTCTATAAGAGCCTATGTATAGTCCCCATCTTACGCAATCGCCCATGGCCGTTATCTTTCTCCATGAGAACCTAAGTATAGTCGCCATCTTGCGCAATCGCCCATGGCCATTATCTTTCTCGATAAGAGCCCATGTATAGTCGCCATCTTGCGCAATCGCCCATGGCGTCATCTTTCTCTATAAGAGTCTATGTATAGCCGCCATTTTGCGCAATCTCTCATGGCCGCCATCTTGCTCTATAAGAGTCTACGTATAGTCGCCATCTGGCGCAATAGCCCATGGCCGTCATCATTCTCCATAAAAGCCTATGTATAGTCGCCATCTTGCGCAAACGCCAATGGCCGTCATCTTTCTCTATAGGACACCGTGTGCAGCCGCCATCTTGCGCAAGTGCCTCTAGGCCGTCTCATAAGAGCCTATGTATAGCCGCCATCTTGCGCAAGCACCCCTGGCTGGCCACGTAAGAGCGTATGTATAGCCGCCATATTGCACAGTAACCTCTAACTCAGGTTCTAGTATTTAGTCTTATAAGAACCTGTGTATGGCCGCCATCTTGTGCAAGTCACCTTGGGAAGCGCATCTGGCCGTAAAACTATAGCCCTGCGTAGTTAGACTCCTCCATGTGGTTACGTTGGCTCTCTTATGCGAATCCCCATTGCCCTACTACTTAAGATAGCGTCGCGAGAATCATCATTGTCCTACCACTCAAGATAGCGTCGGTAAAGTCATCTCGCCGTAAAACTACGTCCTGTAAGGTTAAGCCCCTCCAAGATAACGACTGTTCACGTCAGAAAGCGCATCTAGCCGTACAACTAAGGTTAGGCCGCTCCATGAGGTTAGGCTTGCTCTCTTAGGCATCGGGAAGTGTAACTAGCTGTTAGAGTGTAGTTAGGCCCCTCATGATGGCTACTGTGATGTTAGGCTCGCTCTCTTATGCTAAATCGCCATTGTACCTCTACTATACTAGGGGTTATTGACCCCTAGTTGGGAACAATGCTGGTTCTAACCCGAGGGCAGACAGTCCGTGGCTCCTCTACTATCGCATACAATTAACAACTACACAGCAACTATTCAACAGTGCTAAGCAGCAGGAATTACTCACGGTAGCTGGGCTCCAGCGCTGACTCTATGACAGTTCGCAGTCCACAGAAAAACACACACAGTACTCCGTCTCATACCCAAAAACGACAGGGCTGGCACGTAACAATAGGTAGTGATACACTTCATTGTATAATCCAGGGCCATTACTTAGGAGGCAATATGCGAGGGCAAACATCTTATCAATATTCACAAAAATTAATGAAACCAGCGCAATAATAAAACTACTTAACAGAGAACACAGGCTACTACGGAAAATCAGAGAGAAGTGGGCATTACGGAGGATGAAATAATAATAATAATAATAATAATAATAATAATAATAATAATAATAATAATAATAATAATAATAATAATAATAATAATAATGTACTCCGTACCACTGCTCACATACTCCTTTGGCGTCATAAAATGGACCCAATCAGAACTTCAGCAGTTACAGACGAAAACAGCACTTTCACTCACCCGGTACCATATGCACCATCCTAAATCTGCAATCAATCATCTTACACTCCCGAGATCAGATGGTGGTAAAGGCTTCTTACCCATTGTCAATTTACACAGCAATTTGATATCAAGTCTAAGAGAATATTTCCACTCGAGAGCTGATACATCGTGTCTTCATCAAGCTGTTTGCAGAGCTGACATAATCTATACAACTCTCAATCCATCTTCGCCGGAAATACCGGTTTCTACCCCACCTACAAAGGAGATGAATATGGACACTTGGAAGGAAAAACCTCTTCACGGGAAATGCCCCACGAACTGGATCAGCCTCATGTCGACAAACCAGCGTCGCACGCTTGGCTGACCTACTCTAGTCTTTTCCCTGAAACAGAAGGATTTGTTCTGGCCATCCAAATTCACGTAATTGCTACACGGAACCACCGTAGATTCATCACGAATGATCCAAGAGTCGTCTCATATAACTGCCGCCGCTGTTCCAGAACTACAGAGACCATAAAGCACGTCATCTCTGGCTGCCCATCCTTGACCAACACCGATTATAAGCACCGACATGATCATTCACCTGAAACTTTCTGTAAAATGTGGATTTCTTCAGTCATCAACTGCATATTGGAAATATACACTTCCACCCGTTCTCGAAAACTCTTCATACAAACTACTATGGTACCAAGAAGGCATAACCGATGTCACGCTCTGCAACAATAGGCCAGATATTGTTCTAGTCGATAAATAAAAAATAGCCACAAGGATATTAAAATCCACAGAACTGGCAATAGAAATACAATGCCTGTGGAAACTAGAATCAGTCACGACAGTTCCAACAGTAATATCATGTACCGGTGTTATTCCAGAAGGGTTGCACAGCTCTCTGGCCGCGTTAAACCTGCATCATCACACATACGTCGATCTACAGAAAGATACCCTCCTGAGCACCTGCCACATTGTGAGAAAGTTTCTAGGAACAACTTTTCCTCTGACTTACGCCAAACAGCATGATGTTCCAGGCCGCAGTTCCAGTAATACTAAAGAACAGATTCCCAAAAGGGGAGATAAGGAGTTGTTTAGCGACATCATCTGTGCATATTTCTTGCATCTATATATATAAAGCAAGATGTCCTGACTGACTGATAATCAACACACAGCAAAACCTACTGGAGATAATTGCATGAAAATTTGAGGACATATTCGTACCGTAGCCTAGATGCGCACTAAGAAAGGATTTTTTAAAATTCCTCTTGTAAAGGGTGTAAAGGGTTGAAAGGTGATTTTACTTTTTTGTTGATTTTCTCCATTTCTGTGAAAAATATTGTAGGTACTTATATTCATTCACATATTTATTTTCATATATCATAAATACTATTTTAAAAGAAATTTTAAAATTCCGATTTCAAAGGGATGAAAAGGGGTGAAAAGGGGTGATATGTGGTTTTACATTAGTGTTCAACATATCCGTTTTTTTAACAGTATTCTACATATATATTCATTCAGTCTTCCAAATCGTCTCAATAGTACAGCAAAAATTTTGCATTTCTTGAAAAGTCAACGGAAATATATGTATTTTCAAGTTTTTCCAGATGAAATGCTTGCCTTGCGCGCATGAACCTTTGGCTTTTGCCAATTAAAAATGGCAGCGGCACTTTCTCCAACACATAAGTGTACGTGCCGATTCACTCCGCTTCCGTGTATTTTAAGACGGTAATGAACCAAATCCTTAAAGAAAATAAAATAAAAGTAACAGTATATAGGCCTACATATACGAATGTTTGTGAGTAAATTCGTGAGAGGTTGTATTACGTTGTACTGATAGCGCTACGGTTAAGTCAACGCAGTGCAGACAGCAAAAATGCAGGTTCGAATCTGCCTGTGGGCAGCCTATTTTTAACTCAGGAATATTGTTTTATCAATGAGATTTATTACGGTTTTATGTCCGGCTCCATGGCTAAATGGTTAGCGTGCTGGCCTCTGGCCACAGGGGCCCCGGGTTCGATTCCCGGCAGGGTCGGGAATTTTAACCTTAATTGGTTAATTTCCCTGGCACGGGGACTGGGTGTATGTGTCGTCTTCATCATCATTTCATCCTCATCACGACGCGCAGGTCACCTACGGGTGTCAAATCAAAAGACCTGCATCTGGCGAGCCGAACTTGTCCTCGGACACTCCCGGCACTAAAAGCCATACGCCATTTCATTTTTTTTTCATTACGGTTTTATATTTTGTTAGTGAGTTATGCAGCCGCTTACAGTTTAAATGAATTGTTTCATCCATACAACTGGTAGAAAAGGCTAGGCGAAAGCAGTACCAGTTCGGCACGAGCATGTGTCATTAACAAAGCTGTCTATGGTTCGAAGATATGTCGCTCATATTGACGAAGGAGAGACCGGAGGCAACTTGCATAATATTGTCGACCAGTAATGAAGTGAGTGCCATAGAACTCTTGAGCAATAAGGGTTTGAACCTTGGCAATCCTTGCTAATAACTACTCCTCCTCAGAAGAGTACAAACATTTCATACCAGAAGATACAACGTACTGGTGTGTGATATTTCAAGGAGACAGATAACAGACTGCAGCGCGATAACGTCTTTTTCACGCACACAGCATAATGGCAGTAACTTATCTAAACATTAATGGTGAAGTGTTGCCACATAACATTGTTTCCATTGTAGGTGAAGGTGCATGTCTATTTAGATCTCTTTCTTACATTTTATATTCTACTCAGTACGGCTTGATGAAGTTCGTGAAGCTATTGTTTCGTAAGTTGTTTCCATTTTGTCCGAAAATCATCTTGGTAATAAATATTCCTCTTCATATTAGCGCCGACTTATCGTGTCAGAAGATTCAACTTGAGGTGGAACATGTGAGTTGAGGGCAGGTGGCAAAATATTTTCATTCCGCTTTGAAGTTTTTCGTGATATAAAGTTATACTGGATATTTAGTGATGAAGCTAATCCCGTAAAAAGATTGCGATTTACTGGTAATCTCTCTAACGGACATTTTGAAGTACCGTACTGTATGTGAATGTCTGTGCGAAGAAACGAGTGCTTCATTTGTTGTTACAAAAGTTTCTGAAAAACGTCGTACTCGATACTCAAACGGTACGAGAAAAATACAATTTAAAAAAGAAGCGGCCACACTTTTACAAAATAATCCTTCCGCACGTACGGTACCATTGCTGGAAGTAAATACCAAAATAAAAATCTCGAAGTCCATAGAGCAGCAGCGGACACGTACCAGAAGAATAATCTCAAGTTTCATAGAGCAGCGGCAGTCACGTACCAGAAGAATAACCCCAAGGTTCACAGAGCAGCGGCACTGACATACCAGAAAGTAGTATAATTGGACAGTTCTGCCGCCACCGCCACCGCGGGCTCCCAGAGGCCACCTCCACCACCACCACCACAGCCAGAGTCCTCCCAGATGCCTCCTCCACCACTACCACAGCCAGAGGCCTCCCAGAGGCCTCCTCCACCACCACCACAGCCAGAGGCCTCCCAGAGATCTCCTCTACCACCCGCGGGAAATTTGAATTTGTAAACAAAGCCACGTGCTTTTAGACAGCTGTCATCGACAACAACGCATCGCTAACCTCACTGCTGCAATCTTGACGGGCCTAACCCTCAGTAGTGCCAACTTAACCTAACTAGCGCGAGGTAAACAAATCCACGTGTTTTTTGACAGCCACGTGCTTTTTGACAGACAACAACGCATCGATAACCTCAGTACTGCCATCTTGACGCGCCTAAACCTCAGTAGTACCAACTTAACCTAACTAGCGCGTAGGAAACAAAGCCACGTGCTTTTTTGACAGCTGTCATCCGCCATCTTTAAACTACAGAGCACTGTGCTGCCCTCTTTATCGCAGTAGCTGCAAATTCATCACCTGTCATCGGCAGTGCTGCCATCTTGGCGGGCCTAAACCTTAGTGCTACGAACTTAACCTCACTAGCGCGAGATTTGAATCAGTAAACAAAACCGCGTGCTTTTTTTGACAGCTGTCATCCACCATCTTTAATCTATAAAGCACAGTGCTGCCCTCTTTAGCTACTTACCTTTGAAATGTGGTGGCGGATAATTTGAAAAATGCTTCTTGACAGCAGCCATCCTTGAGCACCGTGCTGCCCTCTTTAGCTAGATACCTTTGAAATGTGGTGGCAGACAATTCCACGTGACAGCAGCCATCTTTAATCAAGAGAGCACCGTGCTGCCCTCTATGTGGTGGCGGCAATTTGAAAAATTCTACATGCTCTTGTTTGGAAACAAACTCACGCGCTTTTTGACAGCCGTCATCCGCCATCTTTAATCAACAGAGCACAGTGCTGCCCTCTTTAGCTAGATACCTTTGAAATGTGGTGGCGGCAAATTCCACGTGCTCTTGTTTGGAAACAAAGCCATGTGCTTTTTTGACAGCTGTCATCCGCCATCTTTAATCAACAGAGCACCGTGCTGCTATCATGCGGGCAATTTCGTCAGCTGTCATCCGCCATCTTTAATCCACAGAACACCGTGCTGCCCTCTTTATGGCTACTACCTTAAGCACGTAGTAGCGGGCAATTTGAAAAGTTCTGTTAGCTATCATCCGCCATCTTTAATCAAGAGAGCACCGTGCTGCCATCTTTAGCTGGATACCTTTGAAAGGTGGTGGCGGCAAATTGAAAAATTTCACGTGCTCTTGTTTGGAAACAAACTCACGTGCTTTTTTTGACAGCTACCATCCGCTATCTTTAATCCACAGAGCACCGTGCTGCTATCATGCGGGTAATTTCGTCAGCTGACATACGCCATCTTTAATCTACAGAGCACCGTGCTGCACTCTTTAGTTGGAATGTGGTGGCGGTAAATTCGAACAAATTTAATCATACATCGGGGGAGCTAGAGTAAGCACGTGCTGCAGTGATGACGTCATCATGCATGTTTAGACTTGTCCGTTTTCTTAAGAGTAAGTCGGTGTAAAGAAATGTCGTGGCGGTAAATTCGAACAAGTTTAATCATGCATCGGGGAAGCTAGAGTAAGCATGTGCTGCAGTGATAACGTCATTGTGCATGTTTAGACCTGTTCGTTTTTCTTAAGAGTAAGTCGGTGTAAAGGAATGCAATAAGTACCACATTTTTGAATGCGATCAAATATTTATTTACAAATGTACTACAACAGTGTTCGTTCTTGCTGCTGACAAGGTTGGTGTGCTTCTTAACATTGTATGCTTCTGAAATGCCTCCTGCAACATTCAAATTAAACAAAACATTTAGAAATATATTATACTAAGTATGTTATGCTTTACAGAGAAAAATCATATACTTCTTACCATGTTGTTATTCCTTTTCAGAATCATCATCATCATGAGGTACTAGAGAAAGTTCATTCATACACTGTGTACAGTGTTCAATCCTCGGATTTGGTCCATCCCAATCATCATCACCATTTTCTCCTCGATGCTTGTAATGTCGTTCACAAGTTCTGCATAAAGCTACTTCGATCTACATCTTACTGTGTAGAGGAAGGATGTCCCAAAAATTATGTACGTAAGAGGCAGCGTACGTATATAAAAATCCTGGTGGTATGTGTTACCGAGTTTTAGCGGTAGCTAGAGGTGAAAGAAGGTGCGGGTGTGAACGGGTCCCAAGCTACAAAAGTAAAATTAATTTAAAATTTAACAAGGTTATATTTTCTTTTCAAGATAAGTAATAACACATAGAACAGGTACTTGGTAGCCGAAACACAATTTAAAATGTACAATTACAGAGATTACAGGATTTGGGCTCCGAGAGCCAAACACACTATTCTTGAGCTAGAAGCCCAACCTTACGATATACAAAATTCAACAAAGGGGCAGAAGGCCCCAATCATGCCCTGGAGCACTAGCTCCTCTTTACACAGAAAAGCCTCCTCGAGGCATACAAAAGTCAAATTCCAAAAGAGCAATCCGCTCTCAAAGTTTAGGCCAATTACGGGCCACACCAAACTCCACCTTCAAGCTGTCCTCTAAGGACATATACACAGGGGTAAAATACCCAACCTACTGAGGTCTATTAAATGAAAAGAAGGTTGATTACATGACCTCTAAAATAACAATTTGAGAGGAGGCGAACTTGCACTCCTGATACACTTTGTTTAATACCTACTTGGCACTAGGCCGTTAATACAAGGGCTAATCCCATACTAAAGAGGTGACTTAACAAGAAACAATTTACATTACGTCAAGGAAGAATAGGTTGTGAAAACTAAGTTCACCTCAAAACAATATGAGTGGGAGCTCGAGAGGGTTAGCACTCTCTATCCCAATATGTAGCTTTAAAAGAGAATAGATGAAAAGATTAGTTACATTTTAGGAAAAGGTTACATGGTGGAAACGCTTCGAACCCGGCCCGAGAGTTAAACTGCCGACCTAGCAAGAAAAGAAGTTATTAGAGGCCATTACCTGGTGTTGAACTGCTGGTGAAGAAAGAGGCGCTTCCCGCCCCCTGCTATGTACTTTACACACGAAAGGATGGAACAGAAGTGGCCCGGAGACCCAAAACTCAGCAGTTTATATCCTCTCGCGGAAGGTTCGAGGCGTTAGGGGAATGAAAACACCCTCCCACAAGCACTTTATTGGGTAGGATACAGCAACATATTCAAGTTGGGGAAGATACATCAGATTGGGCAGAAATTAATTAAAGAAATTCGGGATTGGCTAAATACAAAACAAGGGGAAAGAGAGGGGTATACAGCCAACTTAAACAATAACAGAAAGAAATTTAACAAGAAACAAACTTTTGAAATAAAATTTTCTCCAAAAAATAGTTCTTTCACACCGCACTAGGGTGTACTATTGTTGATCTGCAGTAGTGTCCTCTAGAAGAGAAAGTTCACACTTCTTACTACAAGCAAAACAAAAATACGTCGAAAATGACACAGTTCAAAAACTCTAAATTTTCCAGGTAGTGACATCTTCTGAGAAACTTGAAAATTAACACCGTCAATAAAGTTCAGACATCCTCCAGCAGAGGAGTTTCAACAGGCGCACATTTTAAATTAGCGGCGTGGAGGTGTACCGCCCGGTACAGACCTCCCCCCCCCAAAAGTTCCTCCAGGGGTGACACATGAAATCTGTTTGAAACAAGGTCTAAGTTATGATGTGGATATGAAGATTGATTGCAGAAGCATTGTATAAGATTTTCTTAATTTGGTTTGATTCAGTTTCAAAATTTTGTTGTTGCAGGTGAATAAAGTCTTTATGTTTGTAGAAGTTGAATTCTGAAGATAAACTTTTAATACTTAAAAGTGATGAAAAATTTTGCAATGTCCACTAAATATTGCTGTTGAATTCCCAAGTGTAGTCATTGCTTATAGTAACTGTCCATGAAGTTGATGTTGATTAAGTTGGAGGGCCAGACCGGCCGTTGCAGCTTGCGTCCAAAAGGAGGCCGCTCGGACCCCTCAAGTACCCTGAGATACCGCTCGCCCGCACTATGAGGGGAGCAGTGGTGTAGAAGCACGCCGCGCCCGCGGTGAACATATACAGGCTGCGGGCAAGTAGCAGGTCGTGCGCCGCACATCAGCCTTGGCCGGGAGGTGAGCTCCGGCTCGCCGTGCACATGTCGTCCTCGCTGGGGTCGAGGGGGCCCTTCCTCTAGCCCAGTCGCGGCACGGCGCCACGCGGCTGCGGGGGCACTGAAACATTAAAGCTAGGCGGCAGAATTGTTGGCATATCATCATTTTTGAGGGCACAGGCTTGTGGAGAGGTTGAGGGGCCAGCGGCGTGCAAATATCCATGACATAAGTTAAGCCACTGTGTAGAGTGGAGCAGGAGACGGGAGCGTGGTAATGGCCGTGGCAAGGACAGGATGGCAGTTTAACGGATCGGGGCAGGTTTCACAAAAATGCTTACATATAAAACAGAATACTATAAAATGGGCAGAATGCCTAAAAAAAGAAAACTCAAAAAATATAACCTTCATATTTCTTTCAAGATAATATGAGGCAAGTTAGCACAGAAATTATACCGGTTTCACCTGCGACAAGTGAACTCTAAATATCCTCTCGGTGGCTGGATTACTTAACAATAAGGTAACCGGCGTAAGGAAATCAAGAATGATGCATGGCCCATGAAATCTGGGGGCAAGCTTGCCCGCGGGAACAAAATTTTTGACCATCACCTGGTCACCTACCTTCAAAGGGGTGGGTCTCCGTCCACGATCATACCTTTCCCTAACCTTTTCATGAGACACTTTAAGATTGGCTTTAGCCTTCTTCCAAAGATTTTTAATATTATCCGGATCTATTGTCTCGGGTAGAATGTCACTCAGAGACCAGAGGTTCGAGAGCGGCGTGTTGGGAACGAACTTAAACATCAAAGAAGCTGGAGTAAATTTATGTGATTCATGAACCGCCGAATTCAAAGCAAAAGCTAACCAATGCAGGGACGTGTCCCACCTGGAATGATCTTCATGATGATAGGCAATAAGCGCGGACCTGAGATTACGATTAACCCGTTCAGCCAGCGATGGTTGAGGGTAATAAGCAGAAGTAGTTACATGAGAGATGGACAAGTCAAAACAGAATTTACGAAAAAGATTTGATGTGAACGCCTTAGCATTATCAGATACAATATATTGGCACGGACCAAAAGATGCAAAAATAGAATTTAGGCAAGTAATGGTGGACTGAGCGGTAGCCAGCTTAGTCGGGAATAACCAGGAAAACCTAGTAAAGCCATCTACGCATACAAAGATAAACTTGTTAGCATTTCCCTTTGACTGGGGGAAGGGTCCTACATAATCAATATACAGGCGTTCCATGGGGCGCGACGCTTGATGCGAAGACAAAAGGCCTACCTTGGTGGACATGGTTGGTTTACTGAGCAAACAAGATTTACAAGCTTTCACTAGTTCACGGATTTCACCGTCCATACCTTTCCAGATGAACATTTCACGAATCTTTTCACGGGTTTTAAAGATTCCAAGATGCCCCCCTAATGGGGTCTCATGATAATACTTGAAGATCATAGGTACAAGAACAGCTGGAACGACAACTTTCATCAACTTATCATGCCTCGATGGGCAACATAAAACACCATTCCTCAGAACATAAGGGACAACATGTTCCCCAGAAGAAATGGTTTCCATTATCGGAGCCAGCGTCGGATCTTCACGTTGGTATTTCTCGATATCCCTAAAGAGCATGGGAGCATCTGTTAAGATGGCATTAACATCAGATGGTATGGACTCGGGAGGTGATGAACTGTCGACCAGTCCATGGGTCTCGACGTCGTTAGAAAACATACGGCTGAGTCCATCAGCAACAACATTTTCGGTACCTCTGATATGCCTAACATCAAACTGGAAGGCAGAAATACGGATGGCCCAACGGGCTATACGACCAGTACGACGCGGTCTACCTAAGACCCAGCTTAAGGCTTGATTATCTGTCTCCAGGTCGAATTTGACATGTTCCAGATAGAGACGGAACTTCTCTAAGGCGAATAAGACTGCCAACCCCTCGAGCTCATAGACAGAATACTTGGCTTCTTGAGCCGATAAAGTCCTAGATGCATAGGCGATGGGTCGCCGCCCTAGTTCAGTCTCTTGAAGAAGGACTGCAGCTACAGCTGACGACGACGCGTCGGTTTGGACGATGAATTTCCTTGAGAAGTCAGGCATAGCAAGTACAGGTGCATTACAGAGAGCTAATTTAAGATCTTCAAAAGGGGCTTGTTGAGAAGGTCCCCACTCGAATTTGATGCCTTTCCTACGAAGAAGGTTCAAGGGCGCCGCTCTATTAGCGAAGTTAGGAATGAACTTCCTGAAGAAATTCACCATACCAATGAACCTGGCGATACCTTTAATGTCCTTGGGAGGTTTAAAATCACGGATGGCCTGTGTTCTAGAATGATCGACTGCTACACCATCAGGTGACACAATATGCCCTAGGAATGACATAGAGGGCTTAGCAAAGGCAACCTTGGACAACTTGACAGTTAACCCAGCCTTACGAAGGCGATCGAGAACTTCTCGCAGATGATCTAGATGTTCTTCAAAAGTCTCTGAAAATACGACGACATCATCCAAGTAGTGGTACAAGTACTCAAATTTGATGTCGGAGAAGACCCTATCTAGCAGCCTAGTGAGTACAGCTGCTCCCGTGGGGAGCCCGAAAGGCACGCGGTTGTATTCCAGTCCGTGGCAAACGCTGTAAGGTGTTTAGACTCTTGGGGAAGTGGAATTTGATTATAGGCCTGATTCAAGTCCAAGATAGTAAAGAACTTGGCCTTACGAAACCATGAAAAACAAGAATGAAGGTCGGGAAGGGGCACAGATTGTAACACCACCTTCCGATTGAGAGCCCTGTAATCAATGACAGGCCTGAAGCCCCCTTGGTGTTTCGGAACTAGAAAAATAGGCGAAGAATACGCTGACTTAGAGGGCCTAATAATACCATCCTTCAACATCTGATCGATAATTTCTTTCAGAGCCTTCATTTTAGGTGGAGATAGCCTATAAGGTGGAAAACGGACAGGAATCGAATCCGTGACCTCAATTTTGTATTCAATAAGGTCAGTAACACCAAGAGTATCAGAGAACACCTCTGGAAAGGACTGACACAATTTGCGAATACTATCAGCCTGCTCCTCAGGTAGATGTCTAAGGTCTAACAACATCTCATCCTGGGTAGGCGAAATAGAAGAACATGATGCAGAATTACACTTTAATAGTGGGATTTTACAATTAGAGGCAAATTTGAAAGTGCAAGACCTACTCTGAAGATCGAGCACAAGACCAGTGTGAGAAATAAAGTCCGCTCCCAATATAATGGGGCAAGACAAGTGCTTGGCCACAAACAATTTAACTTTCCATGTAAATTTAAAAATACGAATTTTCACATATAAGGAACCGAGAATTTCTAATGGAGAGGAATTAGCCGAAACGTATTGGATCGCAGACAAACAATAGTTAGGAAGCTTACAAACAGATTTCAATTTTGAATACAAATCAGCCGAAATAATCGAACAGACACTGCCTGAATCTAATAGAGCGGTTATAGGCTCATTATTTTACTCAATCTTATGAAAAGGAATAGGTGCGGGGGAATCCGCCGCAATCCTAAGACACTCTTTCGGGCATTCAAAAGATGAATTTGAAAATTGCTCGTTCCCTGAATTTACAACCTGTTTACCGGGGGCTGAGTCTCGGGAGGATGGATTAGTCGACTCAGCCGAAGCCACTAGTCACTTTTTATTATTGGCATAGGTGGAATTTGCACCAGAAGTTGAGCAGGAGGGGGTGCTATTCGAATTTGGGCAATTCTTGGCGATATGTGAGAAAGCCCCACATTTAAAACAGCCTTGTGCTAAACCAGCTCCATTCCTTGTCCCACTCGACTTGATCAGTGGACATTTATTGCGAAGATGATCAGGCGACCCGCAAGCATAACATTTACGGGGATTGACTGGTCGGCGAGGTGGAGGCCGAGGATTACTAAAAGAAGGCGGGGGTTCTTTCGCGACACGCAAGGAATCGGCGTATCTCACTCCTTCCGCTGAGACTGCCAACGCTTCAAGTTCAGAGAAGGTTTGCGGGCACGCCGCGAAACACAAATATGACCTATAGGGAGGTGAAATTTCCTCTACAATGGCTTGTACAATCTGATCCTCGGGAAAGTGAAGAGCAAACACCCTAGTATAAAACTTAATATCTTGGATGAAGTCTGCCAAGTTTTCATCCAAGCGCTGTACCCGATAATAGTACTTCTGAATAAGGGAGTACCTGGCCCTAGCCGGGATGAAGTTAGCTAGCAAGTGGGCATGGAAATCCTCAATAGATGATTGCTCGGCAATGGCTCTTACGATTTTATCAGAGAGAATACCAATAGCATACGGATAGATAATTTGCAAAATTTGACATGGAGAAAGAGAAAAAACAAGGGCATGATCCTGAAATTCAACTAGAAATCTTAAAAATGAAATTACTTCACTGGTGGTATTAACGGAAAACTTCGATATACCTCTGAGCAACATTGCCAATGGATGAGGTAAGCTGCTGAACCCGGGTGACATAGTAGGTAAAGGTTTCAATGGCAAGGAAGTTAATTCAGAACGGATGTTACTCAACGATGCACGGCGTTCAGATTCGTTGTCCAATGGGGCAGAGATAGTTTGAGCAGCAACGGTTGCCCTATTGACTTCTCCCTTAGGAGGCTCTTCCTCGCTACCTGCATTCATCGTGGCGGGTTGATCGGTTTTGGGAGGTACTTCCCCAGTTAACAATTGAGTGACCTTACTAGATAATTCAGAAATATTTTCAAGGAGCGTACTAGCTTCCTTCCTCTGAACGTCATTCAACTTTAGAGACAACAGATCGTTAACTCTATTTGAAAAATGAAACAGCCTGGCTTGCACACGCTTAATTTGATTAGGAGACGGATCATTTTCATCAAAAAACTAACTACCGATGCTAGCCCAGGAATATTCTCGACGATCGTGGAAAGAGAGTCATCAATTTCTTTCTCCCCCAAGGTGGGAATGGAAATGGGCAAATCAAGGGACTCTCTAAGCTTATTTGTGTCTACTGCAACCGTGCCTCCAGATTGCACATTTCTAATAGTTAACTCATATATCAACTCCTCTTTGCGCAAATAGTTAAGGTGGAGAACATCGCGAGGGCCGGTCATGATGACAGAACAATGTTGAAACAAGAAAGATCAAAAATTCCAGCAACTGGGAAAATTGTTAGAGTTCCGATCACAGCAATGTTTGGCCGTCAAAAGAGGCTAAATTGAGACCCATTCAACCACGCTCTGCTACCACTTGTTACCGAGTTTTAGCTGTAGCTAGAGGTGAAAGAAGGTGCGGGTGTGAACGGGTCCCAAGCTACAAAAGTAAAATTAATTTAAAATTTAACAAGGTTATATTTTCTTTTCAAGATAAGTAATAACACATAGAACAGGTACTTGGTAGCCGAAACACAATTTAAAATGTACAATTACAGAGATTACAGGATTTGGGCTCTTAGAGCCAAACACACTATTCTTGAGCTAGAAGCGCAACCTTACGATATACAAAATTCAACAAAGGGGCAGAAGGCCCCAATCATGCCCTGGAGCACTAGCTCCTCTTTACACAGAAAAGCCTCCTCGAGGCATACAAAAGTCAAATTCCAAAAGAGCAATCCGCTCTCAAAGTTTAGGCCAATTACGGGCCACACCAAACTCCACCTTCAAGCTGTCCTCTAAGGACATATACACAGGGGAAAATACCCAACCTACTGAGGTCTATTAAATGAAAAGAAGGTTGATTACATGACCTCTAAAATAACAATTTGAGAGGAGGCGAACTTGCACTCCTGATACACTTTGTTTAATACCTACTTGGCACTAGGCCGTTAATACAAGGGCTAATCCCATACTAAAGAGGTGACTTAACAAGAAACAATTTACATTACGTCAAGGAAGAATAGGTTATGAAAACTAAGTTCACCTCAAAACAATATGAGTGGGAGCTCGAGAGGGTTAGCACTCTCTATCCCAATATGTAGCTTTAAAAGAGAATAGATGAAAAGATTAGTTACATTTTAGGAATAGGTTACATGGTGGAAACGCTTCGAACCCGGCCCGAGAGTTAAACTGCCGACCTAGCAAGAAAAGAAGTTATTAGAGGCCATTACCTGGTGTTGAACTGCTGGTGAAGAAAGAGGCGCTTCCCGCCCCCTGCTATGTACTTTACACACGAAAGGATGGAACAGAAGTGGCCCGGAGACCCAAAAATCAGCAGTTTATATCCTCTCGCGGAAGGTTCGAGGCGTTAGGGGAATGAAAACACCCTCCCACAAGCACTTTATTGGGTAGGATACAGCAACATATTCAAGTTGGGGGAAGATACATCAGATTGGGCAGAAATTAATTAAAGAAATTCGGGATTGGCTAAATACAAAACAAGGGGAAAGAGAGGGGTATACCGCCAACTTAAACAATAACAGAAAGAAATTTAACAAGAAACAAACTTTTGAAATATATTTTCTCAAAAAAATATTTCTTTCTCTCCGCACTAGGGTGTACTATTGTTGATCTGCAGTAGTGTCCTCTAGAAGAGAAAGTTCACACTTCTTACTACAAGCAAAACAAAAATACGTCGAAAATGACACAGTTCAAAAACTCTAAATTTTCCAGGTAGTGACATCTTCTGAGAAACTTGAAAATTAACACCGTCAATAAAGTTCAGACTTCCTCCAGCAGAGGAGTTTCAACAGGCGCACATTTTAAATTAGCGGCGTGGAGGTGTACCGCCCGGTACAGTATGTATTGAATAAGATGTTTCGGCATCGACGATCTATGTTTATAGAACATCTTAATAGCCTCACTCACTCGTGTAAGATAAATAAGATGTTGCGTATGAGCATGCGAACAGCACGCACATTTACAGTTTTGTTCCATAGCATACGATGTCGAAGCACACACTAATGAAAATGATAAAGATCTATTCTTATTTATAGTCTCGTAACAATATTTGTTAGCGGATGGTAAGTAACATCACTCATATGAATAATAAGACAATAGGCTGCTGTGTTAGCAGGAATTATTTCAGATGTTTCAAATTCTAAACGAATATCAACTGGATATTCTTTTATAGATTATTCATGATAAGAGCAGTCTATAACTACAATCGGTGCTTTATTTTTAAATTCTTGATGTGTAAATAGCGGACGATCTTCTTTCTGATAATACGATGATTGAAATTCACAAAACATGTCATAGAGCATCCCAAACTTATTTTTCACAAAGTTAATGTCTATGTTTTCGTAAGGATACTTAATTCCGTTGAGATATAGTCTAACGTGTCTTAATTTACAGTGATCAAACAGTGAGCTATCTTTTTCGTGATTGAATTTACGATTAGTTTGAAATCCAAAAATAATGTACAAGGGCTTCTCCGTAAAACGTGATGTTTTAACAGCCCAGCTATGCTTGTTTGTAGGTGGTAACACAGGATATTCATGCAGCTCCCAACTTCTAAAACGTATAGGTAATGGTGTATCATTTTCTACAATCTTGAGCAATCGAAGTTTTTCACGATCAGATAAGGTTACATGTTGAATCCGCCACAGTATACGATGCAACGTTATTTTCGAATCTACTGGTGTTTCTACTGCTTTAAGAGAATTGTAATCACTTCGATCACGGATTAGAATAGGCTCTTGTTTTGCGTTGATTATAATACGTGTAAAGTCTTCTGCGAATCCAAAAATATGTTTCAGTGATAACATACCCGTAAAAGTTCCATCCTCATTAATCATCCAGTTGTTAGTTGCTTTTGGACACCATCCAGCCATCCGCAAAAGATTACTTTCTTCATCACAGAAAGAAGGGTAGAGTTTCATTGCACTTGTAATACCAACATTCTTCGTTCGATCTATTTCAACATTATTTACTTCATATCGCGCTTCAGAAAAGAGAAAAGCTAGAGCATGGTTGTTTAGTTGTGAAGTGCTTGGTCCACTTCCATCAGACTTTTCTAGTCGTCCTTCAATATAGAGGTAGCTTTCGTGTGGTAAGGTGTAAACATCTTGTTGATTAATAATAAAATGAATTTCATCATTGTTATTTAATCCAAACGTAAAAGGATGATAGGAATGAAGCTCACTTCGTACTACACCTTCACGACTTTCTACTGTATTCGTAATGTCTAGCATTTCTTCCATTCTGTTGTAGTAGTGTATATCCTAAATCTTGGAGTATCTGCTTATGGGTATCTGTTAACTCGTTGAGTCTCTGCACACATGTAGTATGTCTTCGGAATGTACACCGTGTTTTATAGATAGTTTTCATACTGGTTTAAGATGTAGTTTGTAAGCTACGTACGCGTGCTGATCTAAATGAATAAGCTGATTATGTTTATTTACAAGTCTAAGAGTAATGTTGCTAATGTGTTTTACAGACACAGGATGATAAAGAACTACTGCTGGTTTCTCACAAATAGTATATCCACGTTCCTCTGTAACAATAAAGTCGTGCAGGACGTGCAAAGGTTGTAGATTACTATTCAAGTCTGTAATAATATTACAAGTAATGTTCACATTATAATCATCGAAGAGTTTTATAGGTTGATCAGACTCGTAACGTACGTTCGGTAGGAGCTCCCTCGATGAAAATCCAAGCAGTGGTCCAATCGAATCGGGTTGTGATTTGAAGTCAATCTTAAATGATGATTCAATAACACATTTATATGTAATGTTGCTTATAGTGATAGAGAACTTGTAATTATGATTACTAAAACTATCTTCCCCAAACTGATCAATTAACGTACTTTCAATATAGTCGTGAATATCGTCTACTGTATAACTACCTGAAGGTAGTGTTAGCACATACTCATCGTAATAGAACTTGTTTACACCATCACGCACATTATAGTTTTTATTGTAGCTTTCAAACGATACTAGACCAAGACTATGCGGCTGATAACCAAGTTCGATTGGTGGATTAAAATAGAAGATTGTTTCAGGTCCTTCTCCACGTACAGCAAACGTTCTTTCACTGTTCGTCATCACGTAGACACTAATGCACTTTCTCTACTGTCTGGGTTTGATATAAGAACATAAGACATAATCGTCCGCACATGCGTGCATTAAAGTTTTGCACACGGTTGTTATTGTAAACAATGTCTGCACTGCTTCCGAAATAACGTATGAGCTCAAAAGGAGGAGGTAAGTCTCCATAGCTATCAAAATACCATACTTTAGATTTACGTTTTACATAAGCAACGTAATGAGTTCCAGGTCCACGATTCTCGTCAAAGCTAATGACGGCACTTTCACGTTCACGTGGGCGCGCTGGTAGTTGATCGCGCATATACCCTCCTCGAAAATAATGAATTCCTAGTTGTTTAGCAAACGTAAAAACTTCATCATGCGTTAGAGCTCGATATGGCAGTGCATTCAGTAGACGTTTTTTGGAGAAATGTAGATACCAAGCCCTTTCTTGTATGGCGCTAGCTTCATGTTCACACCTTTGCCTCGTAACGCAATTGCCTCCATCGTCTTGTTATGACGTTCACTCTCTTTCAACCGTTGTTTCGCTTCTTCTACAGCTTTGACAGTTCTCGCTACAGCACTAGCACCACCTACCAATGACACTAAAGCTGCTAAGCCAGCAAACAGCGCAGGAAGAAATCCTCCTCGTTTTGGTACAGGAATAAATCGTGCACGTTTACAAAATATTGCTCTGCACTTTGGAAAAATTCTCGCTCTTGCTGCGCGTAACGCTTTAGTAATAGCTACACGAGGATTGTATTCCCCTCGAATAGCTTTTTGCGCAGCCTTTATAACATCTTTCCATCCAGCAGTTTTTACTTTCTTCTTCTTCTTCTTCTTCTTCATGTCGTTTGGATATCGTTGTTTCACCATGCTGTACACGACTTTACTAGTCAAGAGCAAATCATAAACTAACCCTTGCCTCTTGTTTCGTTTAATATATATATATATATATATATATATATATATATTACTATTACGTACTTTATGCTTCAGTTATCATGAAGATTATAAAGCAGCAAGACACACTACCTGTCACCGACATTGTACCACATCTCTTACCTAGTTCTAGTACAACTACAAGAAAACGTCATGGAACGTTGTTTCCTTTCACTGTTCGATGTATTATATCAGGTCCGTCGCGATGCGGTAAAACAGATCTTTTACTCACACTTATTACTTCTGTAAATGGTGTACGCTTCGAGAATATTTACGTTTTCGCAAAGTCACTCTATCAGCCGCTATATACTATTCTACAAAATGTAATGCACGATCTAGTTAAAGATGGAATAAGATATTTTAAATTTAATTCACATGAGCAAGTACCATCCACAGACGATGTGCTTCCTAATTCTCTTATGATCTTTGATGATGTCGCAACAGAACAGCAAAACGTTATTCGTGCATTCTTTAGTATGGGTCGGCATAAATATGTTGATTGCATCTATTTGTGCTAAACCTATTCTCGTGTGCCTAAGCAGATGATACGTGACAACGCAAATGTTATTGTGCTTTTTCGGCAAGATGAGCGCAACGTGCGACATGTGTATAACGATCATGTTAACACTGATATGACATTCGATGACTTTAAACGTATGTGTGCTAAATGTTCGTCATTACACCGTTACAGCTTTTTAGTTATTGATAAAGAAAGTGATGTACAGCATGGACGATTTCGCATGGGTTTCGATCATTTTATATGCATTAACACAGAATTACAGTAACTACTTGATTAAAAACCATCATCATGTTAACATTTAGGAAGGAGATCACAAAACGTATCATCCAAGCTAGAAACAATATCCGACGGAAATTTAAAGAGCTTAAACGTATTCAAGCAGACACGGATTTATTTTTAAAAACACAACTAAGTTCACCACTCAAATAAATTTTTAATTCTACTTCATTACCGCAGTCTATTTCAAGTTTTGCTTCTATGCAAACATCATATCATAAAGAGAAGCATGAAGAAGAAAGCATGAACAAGATAAGGAAGAGAAGAAGCAGGATGTAGATCAAGAAGAGGATGAGGAAGATAAGGAAAAAGGAGAAGAAGAACTTAATGATACATCACCATCTAAGCGTGTTGAGTTTTTAACTACAGATGTTATTGCTGAAACACCTACTACATCGACGCAAAATCTACCATCTTTGTCTGAGGTTATGATTACACCAGAGTATCACAATCAGTTTAGAACTGTTATTCAAGATACCTATGGATCTCTTTTTGCACCTTATATAGAAAAAATTTTTACAGGACAAACTGACACTACCTACGGTATTCGCTACGAAGATGACTGTTTCCGGATAGGAAATTCAAATGTTAAGATTAATAACAATAAACTCATTGTAAAAGGTGTTACCTATAAACCTATGAAAGGACTTTTAGAACTTCTTTTCTCACGAATACCTGACAAGGATATAATTTTACAAGATGATCTTAAAAAATATAAAGCAATACTTTTTGCTACTGACGCAACACGACGTAATTACAAGAGAACAGAAACTGTAAATGCGAATAAGATTTACAAGTATCGTGAGTTTATTTCTAAGCTGTTTCCGACTGCACGTAGTCTAGATGTGTTCTACAAGCCTTTGTTGCCGTATGTGGATGTAAGATACTGGAATGACCCAAACTTACTCGTTGAACGATTACAACTTTTAAGAGCATCGCAAGAGGCTGGTCACACGGATCAGAAATTCTAGAAATAGAAAGAGAACTACGTTATGCCGGTATTATTTTGTAATGGCTCGTCAAGAGAAGATCTCACCACCGGGCGAGTTGGCCGTGCCCGTAGAGGCGCGCGGCTGTGAGCTTGCATCCGGGAGATAGTAGGTTCGAATCCCACTATCGGCAGCCCTGAAGATGGTTTTCCGTGGTTTCCCATTTTCACACCAGGCAAATGCTGGGGCTGTACCTTAATTAAGGCCACGGCCGCTTCCTCACAACTCCTAGGCCTTTCCTATCCCATCGTCGCCATAAGACCTATCTGTGTCGGTGCGACGTAAAGCCCCTAGCAAAAAAAAAGAAAAGAAAATCTCACCTGAAAAGGTAAACATCGCACATGAGTTACATAAACCAGCACGTCGCACCTACTGTCGCAGACGCGTTATTACACGAGGAAAAAATGATCTCTGGCAAGCAGACTTAGTAGAAATGATTCCATATGCCTCTAGTAATAAGGGGTATAAGTATCTACTTGCTGTTATCGATGTGTACTCGAAGTTTGCTTTTGCACAACCCGTGCGTTCTAAAACAGCAGCTCAAGTTAAAGAAGCATTTAAACATATTGTTGAAGAATCGAAACGCTGCCTAAGGCTTCTTCAAACTGATCAAGGTAAAGAGTTTTACAACAAGGATTTTTCTTCTTACCTCAATTTACTTGGCATTCAACACTACTCTACGTTCAGCAATCTCAAGGCAAGTGTTGTAGAACGCTTTAATCGTACACTCAAAACAATGATGTGGCGAGAATTTACAGCGCAAGGTTCATATCGTTGGATTGATCTGCTACCTAGACTTTTATCTACCTACAACGATACACCTCATCGCACTATCGGAATAAAGCCACGTCTTGTTACAAAGAATACACCTCGTATAAATGCTATTCATCTTGTAATTAAAACAGCTGATCCACGTCGCCATCGCTTTAAAGAAGGTGATTTTGTTCGCATCAGCAAACACAAGTCTATCTTTGCAAAAGGATACACACCTAACTGGAGCACTGAAATTTTGTTGCTGTTTGTCAAAAAGAATTTCTTCAAATTATCCGCTACTACATTTCAACTAAAGAGTGCAGCACTGAGGTTTGCGATGCAAGATGGTGGGTGACGGCTTGTCAAATAGATTTTTTCTTTCAAATAGTCCGCCTCAAAGGTAAGTAGCTAAAGAGGGCAACACTAAGGTTAGCAATGCAAGATGGTGGATGACAGCTGTGACGTAAAAATTACCCGCAAGATAGCGGCACGATGCTCTTTTCATTAAAGATGAGAGCTTGTCAAATAGAATTTTTCAAATTAACCGCCTCAACGGTAAGTAGCTAAAGAGGGCAGCACTGTTCTCTCTGGATTAAAGATGGCTGCTTGTCAAAAATAATTTTTCAAATTATCCGCCACCACAAAGAGGGCAGCACGGTGCTCTCTTGATTAAAGATGGTGGATGACAGCTGGAGAGCATATAGAATTTGTTTCCAAACAAGAGTACGTGGAATTTGCCGCCACCACATTTCAACTAAAGAGTGCAGCACGGTGCTCTGTTGATTAAAGATGGCGGATGTTAGCTGTCAAAAAAAGCACGTGAGTTTGTTTCCAAACAAGAGCACGTGAAATTTTTCAATTTGCCGCAACCACATTTCAAAGGTATCTAGCTAAAGATGGCAGCACGGTGCTCTCTTCATTAAAGATGGCGGATGATAGCTAACAGAACTTTTCAAATTGCCCGCTACTACGTGCTTAAGGTAGTAGCCATAAAGAGGGCAGCACGGTGTTCTGTGGATTAAAAATGGCGGATGACAGCTGACGAAATTGCCCGCATGATAGCAGCACGGTGCTCAGTTGATTAAATGGCGGATGACAGCTGTCAAAAAAGCACATGGCTTTGTTTCCAAACAAGAGCACGTGGAATTTGCCGCCACCACATTTCAAAGGTATCTAGCTAAAGAGGGCAGCACTGTGCTCTGTTGATTAAAGATGGCGGATGACGGCTGTCAAAAAAGCGCTCGAGTTTGTTTCCAAACAAGAGCATGTAGAATTTTTCAAATTGCCGCCACCACATAGAGGGCAGCACGGCGCTCTCTTGATTAAAGATGGCTGCTGTCACGTGGAATTGTCTGCTACCACATTTCAAAGGTATCTAGCTAAAGAGGGCAGCACGGTGCTCAAAGATGGCTGCTGTCAAGAAGCATTTTTCAAATTATCCGCCACCACATTTCAAAGGTAAGTAGCTAGACAGGGCAGCACTGTGCTTTATAGATTAAAGATGGTGGATGACAGCTGTCAAAAAAGCACGTGGATTTGTTTGCCGATTCAAATCTCGCGCTAGTGAGGTTAAGTTGGTAGCACCAAGGTTTAGGCCCGCCAAGATGGCTGCACTGCCGATGACAGGTGACGAATTTGCAGCTACTGCGATAAAGAGGGCAGCACAGTGCTCTGTAGTTTAAAGATGGCGGATGACAGCTGTCAAAAAAGCACGTGGCTTTGTTTACTACGCGCTAGTTAGGTTAAGTTGGTACTACTGAGGGTTAGGCCCGTCAAGATGGCAGTACTGAGGTTATCGATGCGTTGTTGTCTGTCAAAAAGCACGTGGCTGTCAAAAAACACGTGGATTTGTTTACCTCGCGCTAGTTAGGTTAAGTTAGTACCACTGAGGTTTAGGCCCGTCAAGATGGCAGTACTGAGGTTAGCGATGCGTTGTTGTCGATGACAGCTGTCAAAAAGCACGTGGCTTTGTTTACAAATTCAAATTTCCCGCGGGTGGTGGAGGAGACCTCTGGGAGGCCTCTGGTTGTGGTGGTGGTGGAGGAGGCATCTGGGAGGCCTCTGGGAGCTCGCGGTGGCGGTGGCGGCAGAACTGTCCAATTATACTACTCCAGAAAAATAATCCCGAGTTTCATAGAGCAGTGGCAGCTACACGCCAGCAAAATAATCGCGAATATCACAGGACAATTCAAATGCGATATTAGCAACATCACCCAGGGGTCCGAAAAGAAAGACGACTGCGTCCATGTAAAATTAAGTTTCGTTCCGGGATGTCTTACGATCCTGAAATTAATTACGAAGATAACAGCTTGATAACCATTTTTACAATCATCCATAAATGCCAATTCTGCAATGCTCTCAAGTGGAAAGATGAAACACCAGGCAAGTGTTGCGATTCTGGCAACGTTCTGCTGCCACCACTCTAATCTCCACCTGAACCATTGTAGAGTTACTAATGGGTGCCCATCCAGATCATGGTAATTTTTTTGATCGAATTAGAAAACGTAGCAGCTGTTTTCAAATGACATCTTTTGGTGCTAAGCAAGTCATCCAACCCGGCTTTATGCCTACTTTCAAAGTACAAGGTCAAGTTTAGCATTCCATTGGCAGTCTATTGCCAAATGCTCAACAAGATCCTGGATTTTTGCAGGTTTACTTTAATGAGACGGCTAATGAATTAAATCAGGGCCTCTCAGGGTGCATGCGCCTGGTGTATGCACTGTGCACGGCGCAAAAGACGACTTCGCTTCGATGACCAGAATGCAGACCCCCACTCCCCGATTTGGAGCAATAGCGCTCTCTCTCTCTCTTTCCCCACGCCTGTCTCGCTCGCTCCCCCTGTCTCCCTCTTCCTCACTTGCTCCGTAGCGCTCCAAATCCGAGCCGAGTTGAGCCGAGCTTAGCCGAGTAGCCCAGAGACGAGGCGTTGGTGCGAGCCGAGCCGAGCGGGACGGATGCACAGTGCACGGAGCTCTTGCGCCTCGATTTGCACGCGTGAGATTTTGGGCGTTTGAGAGTCCCTGGATTAAATGAAGCATTGCTTACATAGAGTCTAAATCGGTCGTCACGGTATTACAAACGGACGATGCTCTCAGTTATCCAGTAGAATTCCTAAATACTCTTAATCCTCCGCCAACTGCCGTAGCCGTGTTGAAATACCGGATCCCGTGAGATCTCCGAAGTTAAGCAACATTGGGCGTGGTCGAGAAGTGGATGAGTTGCCACGCGCTGTTGGTGGGGGTAAGGGAATGGAGGAGCGGAAAGGAACCGGCCACCCTACCGCACGTAAACTCCGGCTCAGGACACCTCTGCGGAGGTTCGGACCTGCCTTCGGGCAGAACAAACCTTACCTTACCTTAATCCTCCAGGATTCCCATCTCACAAACTTCGTTTGAAAGTACGAGCACCTGTAATGTTGTTACGTAACCTCAAACCACCTAAGTTGTGCAATGGCACTAGATTACGTGTGACGGGGTTAAAAAATAATAGAAGCTACTGTTATTACAAGAGAATTTCATTTAACAGCGAACTCGGAACACGCGTGAAACTTTCCAATTCCGACCGAAGCCGGGACGGGAAAACACATCATTTACGTTCATGTCTTACATTTCGTACAAAAGTCGATGAACGCGTAAGGTTGGTTCAGTGGACTTCAAAAGAAAATGGGAAATAAAATAATATAATGGGACATAACTCAACTATGACGCGAGCGAAGTCGCGGGGAAAGCGCTAGTAAATGTATATATTGTAATTATTTCTGTTGTAAATATTTGTTAATATATGTACCTATAGTTTCATAATCAAGAGTGTGACCCCTTGCATGGGCCGAGTCAGCCCATTATGTTCCGAGCCTTCCTAAATTGATATAATAATGTTATTGGCTTTACGTCCCACTAACTACTTTTACGGATTTGGGATTTGCCGAGGTCCGGGAATTTAGTCCCCAGGATTTCTTTTACGTGCTATTAAATCTACTGACAAGGTGCTTATGTATTTGAGCACGTAAAAATACCACCGAATTGAGCCAAGTTCGAACCAGCCAAGTTGGTGTCAGAAGGCCAGCGCCTCGACCGTCTGAGACACTCAGCTCGGTGAGGATGAAATCAATGACGGGTTGTTTCAGAAGTATGACGAAAAGCTATCAGGGTTTTATGGCGGAGACAGCACCCAGAAGACAGACAGGCCCTTTACCACAGGAGTGGAAGAAAGCGCTGCTCGACGGGCTCAGGAAAAACTGGCAGGATGTCAAAGAGGGAAGACGAACGACACAGACACTGAAAATGAGATTGGTTAGTTTTCATAATGTTCATAAATAAACAGAAAAAGAACTTGATTCATAAACACATATTTCGAAGGAATGTCTTATGAACAGAGCTATCAAAAGTTATCACAAATAAACAGAAAATATAGAACGTGCTTCACAAATACATTTTCTGAATGAATGTCCTATTATTGTAGGAATATTGTTTGTAACGTTAATACGGAACTTGATAACCTTAGGAACTCTTGTGCAGCTGGTGTGCATTTGAACGCTACCTGTTGGCGTGACTATTTACTAAAGTTGGTGGCGCACCTGGTGGCGACAATGTGGCAAATGATCTGATACAAACAAAATACTAATGACCCATGTAGTCTGGAGTAAGTTGGAGTCGACAGCAGGCGGATATTCGTGTTCCTGGATAAAGACGCTGTTCAGAGGATTGGATTATGTTCCTGGCTAAATATATCAGTTGGTTTCAGGCTAGAAAAACACTTGTCATCCGCACTAGGCGTCAAAATGTTTTATTCCATTTTGATTTAACTTTGGGCAATTATGTTTTCTTATGCCCTTGTAACAGTTTGATTTCATTATGTATAATCAGCTTAACTAAGTAAGTGCTGATTCCGGAACCTTAAACTTAATGATCTAATATTGTTATTGGCATGCTTTAAATAAAGAGTTTATGAATAGAAGTTTCCTGTATCGATTTTATAAGCAGATAAAATAGCTACAGTTCGATCTCATAATTATAAAATTGGGAATCCTTAATAACCGTTCGGACCAAATTTTTCTTCTGTTAACATAATTTCTAATCTGATTCTTGCATAAAGTTTATTCAAGGTCTATCGAAGTTTCTTATATGCGAGGATGGGCCTAATAATATATCGTCACATTCTTTTATACTGATGTAAACGAAGCCTCAAAATTATTATTTCGCCACACATTATTACAAAACCTTCGTAAATTTGACTACTCCAATTTATAATTGTTATATTTTCTACGGAACAGCTTATATTTCGCAAGATTTTCGTTATTAAGAGTTCCTATAGTGTCGTGAACTTAACATGAATCAAAATACGTAGATATTAAACAATTTTATGTGATTATTTATTAAATATAGAAAACTTGGCGCACAAAAAATATTAAATGAACACGTTTTATAAAAAAAATATAATTTGATAACACAACATTTTAAAATAAACCCCTAAATTATGAATGTAGGTTATTTACATCACAAAGAAACCAAAACTACCAAGAAAATAAATTAAATAAGTATAAATGTAAAAAAGGCATGACGAAACATTATACTTATAAGTTCACACTATCACTAACCGTTCGTGAATATGACGACACCCAACCAATTATTACAAGAATGAGCAAAGATATCAACAATCGCACATGCCACAGTCAATAACTGCTCGAAAAAATCAGCTACACAAAATAGCGGCACGCACGCACGCGCGGAAGGCATTAAACTATACCGTTCTGCTACCTACTGTCGTAAAATTTACGAAGGGTTAGTGTTCTAGGGTTAAAACTAGTTTACAGTACGTTATATTATGCCTTGTCTATTGTTCAGGTTTGTTGCCTTATAATGGCATTTATTTTGATAATGAATACTTTTTTGCCCTTTCTCTTGTTTATAAAAAATAATGAAAGACAACTGATGTGTTGATAGTGAAGGATCATTACCACATGACTATAACATACATTCTTCACGCTTGTCACTTCGTGGTTGTGTCCTAAATAGTAATTGATTTGATGCTAGTTTATCTATTTATTAATTGTCACCTCAATGCGTTAATCGTAAAAGTTGGGATTTAATTATTTCCTGATCTGACCTTGCATTGTTGGATGCGCTTGAGAACGGTTGGCTGTTGAGAGAGCTCTTGCATTATTGTAGTGATAAAGTAGTTAAAATTATTGAAATAGCTTAATGTTTTGTATTTGTGATTCATTTAGTGCTATTTATATAGTGGTGTTTAGTGCTTGTTGGTAGTGATATTTATTTAAATTTTATAACAAGTAATTCAGTCGGTCTTCAGTAATTTACGTTTTCTAGGTTAAGTAGGCTAGCTAGGTGTACCTTGTTTCGAATTTAGGTTTAGTAAATACTTTAGGTAATAATATTAACTTTTAGGTAATAATATTAACTTTTAAAATATTTGTGAATATCTGTAGGTTCGTTGGTATAATACTTACAAGGGCAGCTTATCATAAGGAATAGTACCGTAACTTCCGCCGAAATTCCTCCGGTATTTCGTATAGATATCCGTCCGAACTATCGCGAAGGTAATAATTTTCTACATTTAAAAAGACGATACGCCTGTCTTCCATTTAAAAAGTAGTTAAAGAGATTACTCGGTAGTAGTTAACAGTCGTTGTATTGTTATTGATTATTGTCGCTCCTCATATTCAAATATTGCATTGTTGACTACAGTCGTGAACAAAGGGAGTAGTGTAGTCGAGTAAATATAAATATAAATCAGCTGGCCTTGTATTCCAGTCATTTGTACTTCTGAGTAGGTTAAAGTATCCGTAATTTATACTTCACTCCCTCGATCTTTCAGTATTTATGAGCGGTTAGCTAATAATAATAAATTTCATACATCCCAGTAGGCCTAATTGCAGTTAGAGTACCTGGAGTAGTAGGAGTAGTTTTGATAGAAATATTTGAGAAATTATTGTAGACAACCTCGTATTTTTCATTAGGCCAATTAAGGACACTTTTACTCTCAGTCACGTGGAGTAGGGAAAATAATAGTAATCCACCAGCTGTAATAATCACGTAACCACATTTCAGTAGAATTGTAGTGAAGATAAGGTATAATATATTAGATAATATCTTGCCAGTTATATTCGTGTTTTTCTTCGTGTACGGCAATACTTTCGATACTTAAGAATTTAACCAAACGTAGTGTAGTGTAGTGTAGATACATTGTAGTATAGTACAGTACATTTAGATAGTGCCGTATCTTGCCTGCTATATTCGTGTGTTATCTTTCGTGTGTATCTATTAGACCGTAATACTAATAATAATTTGTCTAAGCATTTAGCTTTGTTGGTAATCTTTGAGTACAGTAGTTCTTGCAAAGTTCATATCTGTTTGTGCTTAGTAGTGACATACGGTACCGGTATCGAAATTAGGATACGTCTGAAAGTAGTTTAAAAATTACTGTAGTGTACTGTACAGTAGTATACGAGTAATATCCTATTATAATTTAGTGCGCTTATTTTATTATTGTAAAATATTTGTGTAGTACTGGTGTAGTAGAAGTATCCGTAGAAACGTTTATTAAAGATTCTGTTGTTGTAAGTAGGATAGGCTTAATTGCAGTTTGGAATTGTGTAGTTCTTGTGTATTACTTTCGATATTCAGTAATTAACAGCAGTTTTTATCCTGTTACAGGTTGTAGGATAAAAAATAGAGTAGTATTGTTGTGTAGTCGTAGATTAATTACCCTATTGTTGTGTGATCTTTGAGTACTATCCCAGACAATATATCCCTCCGTTCATTTATTTTTTTAAATTATTTTATTTTTAATTTCAGTTTTCCCGTTAAGAATGGCTAAGGAGCGCGAGTATATGAACTGTGGGTGTGGCGAGGCATTGAGGGGTATGAGGGAGGAGTTGTAAAGTTTGAGGGAGATAATTAGGATTCTCACAGAAGACAGGAAGGAATATAGGACTCCCTCAAACAATGTACAGGTTACAGTAGGTGTACAAGAAGGAGGGGAAGGAGAGGGGCGTTGTAGAAGACAGGTGGTCTAATGTTCTAAGGGGAAGGAGATTGAAGGCTAAGGGCTCTATTCAGGATCAGAATTCAGGACAGGTGTCTGTGCGAAATCGGTACGAGTCACTCCAGGTAGAACAACAGAGGGAAGATGACGGACGGGGAACTGTTGGTGAGATGTGTGGAAGTAGGAGGAAGGGAAAAGGTAGGAAAGGGAAATGTAGAGTAGAGGATATGAAAATACAGGTGGAACAGGGTCATGGGAAGGAGAAAAGGGAGGAGGAAGTAGCTTCTGCAGCTATCAGGAAAGATAGGGCTGACCAGGAGGGGAGTGGATCAAATTAGGTGGGTAGGGTTGAGGCTCTGGTCATGGGGGATTCCATCGTTAGACACGTGGGGAAAGTGTGTGGAGGAAAGGGAACCAGGGTAGAATGTTATCCAGGAATTAGGTTGAGGCAGATATTGAAGAAAGTAGAAGAGAGGGAGGAGGGGAAGGAGAAAGTGGTAGTGTTTCATGTTGGCACCAACAACGTAAGGCAAGCTGATATAAGTACCATAGTTGGAGATGTGTGGGATCTGGTAAATGCAGCACGGGTGAAGTTTAAGAAAGCGGAGATTGTTATTAGTGGAATACTGTGTAGGAGGGATACTGACTGGAGGGTGATTGGGGATTTAAATGAGACTATGGAGTGGGTATGTGGGAAACTGGGAGTGAAATTTCTAGATCCTAATGGGTGGGTAGGAGATAGGGATCTGCGCTCAGATGGCCTTCATTTAAACCGCAGTGGTACGTATAAGTTAGGAAATTTGTTTGGAAGGGTAATAGGGAGGTACATTCAGGTAAACAGGTTGGCCTTGGGAGCGGTGGTAAGGGAACACGGAACTGGAAATCAAGTAGGGATTACATAACATTGTTAGTGTTGAGCTGTAGAAGTATTGTAAAGAAAGGAATATAATTAAGGAATTTAATAGATATATATTTACCAGATATTGTAATAGGAGTTGAATCATGGCTGAGAAATTATATAATGGATGGAGAAATTTTCTCACGGCACTGGAGTGTGTATCGTAGAGATGGGATAGGAATGGTGGGAGGGGGAGTGTTCATTCTGGTAAAAGAAGAATTTGTAAGCTACGAAAAAGATAAAGATGAGACACATGAAATTCTAGGTTTAAGGCTCATTTCTAAAGATAATAGGCAACTTGATATATTTGGAGTGTACAGATCGGGAAATGGTAGCACTGACGCGGATTTGGAATTATTTGATAGGATAGTCAGCTGTGTGGGAAATGACATGGAAAGAAATGTGATTGTAGCGGGAGATCTGAATTTGCCAGATGTCAATTGGGAAAGAAATGCGAACGACATGAAGCATGACCAACAAATGGCAAATAAGTTAATATGGGAAGGACAGCTGATTCAGAATGTGATGGAACCAACCAGAGAGAAAAATATCTTGGATGTGGTGCAGATAAAACCAGATGAGCTCTATAGGGAAACTGAAGTAATAGATGGTATTATTGAACATGAAGCTGTTTTGTGGTAGTTAAAAATAAATGTGATAGAAAGGAAGGTCTTAAAAGTAGGACTATTAGGCAATACCATATGGCTGATAAAGCAGGCATGAGGAAGTTTCTAAAAAGTAACTATGATCGGTGGCAACCGGTAAATAATAATGTAAACAGACTCTGGGATGGGTTTAAAGAAATAGTTGAGGAATGCGAAAACAGGTTTGTACCTTTTAGGGTGGTAAGGAATGGTAAAGACCCGCCTTATCATAATAGAGAAATAACGAGGCTAAGAAGGAGGTGCAGACTGGAAAGAAATAGAGTTAGAAATGGCTGTGGAAGTAAGGAGAAATTGAAGGAACCTACTAGAAAATTGAATCTAGCAAAGAAGGCAGCTAAGGATAACATGATGGCAAGCATAATTGGCAGTCATACAAATTTTAGTGAAAAATGGAAGGTATGTATAGGTACTTTAAGGCAGAAACAGGTTCCAAGAAGGACATTCCAGGAATAATTAATGAACAAGGGGAGGGTGTATGTGAGGATCTTCAAAAGGCAGAAGTATTTAGTCAGCAGTATGTAAAGATTGTTGGTTACAAGGATAATATCGAGATAGAGGAGGAGACTAAGGCCAAAGAAGTAATAAATTTACATATGATAACAATGATATTTACAATAAGATACGAAAGTTGAAAACTAGAAAAGCAGCTGGAATTGATCAGATTTCTGGGGATCTACTAAAGACAATGGGTTGGTATATAGTACCATATCTGGAGTACTTATTTGATTATTGTTTGGTCGGAGGAGCTATACCAGATGAATGGAGAGTTGCTATTGTAGCCCCTGTGTATAAAGGAAAGGGTGATAGACATAAAGCTGAAAATTACAGGCCAGTCAGTTTGACATGCATTGTATGTAAGCTTTGGGAAGGCATTCTTTCTGATTATATTAGACATGTTTGTGAAATTAATAACTGGTTCGATAGAAGGCAGTTCGGTTTTAGGAAAGGTTATTCCACTGAAGCTCAACTTGTAGGATTCCAGCAAGATATAGCAGATATCTTGGATTCAGGATGTCAAATGGACTGTATCGCGATTGACCTGTCTAAAGCATTTGATAGGGTAGATCATAGGAGACTACTGGAAAAAATGAGTGCAATTGGACTAGACAAAAGAGTGACTGAATGGGTTGCTATATTTCTAGAAAATAGATCTCAGAGAATTAGAGTAGTTGAAGCTTTATCTGACCCTGTAATAATTAAGAGGTGAATTCCTCAAGGCAGTATTATCGGACCTTTATGTTTTCTTATATATATAAATGATATGAGTAAAGGAGTGGAATCGGAGGTAAGGCTTTTTGCGGATGATGTTATTCTCTATAAGAGTGATAAATAAGTTACAAGATTGTGAGCAACTGCAGCGTGACCTCGAAAATGTTGTGAGAAGGACAGCAGGCAACGGTATGTTGATAAACCGGGTTAAAAGTCAGGTCGTGAGTTTCACAAATAGGAAAAATCCCCTCAGTTTTAATTACTGCGTTGATGGGGTGAAAGTTCCTTTTGGGGATCATTGTAAGTATCTAGATGTTAATATAAGGAAAGATCTTCATTGGGGTAATCACATAAATGGGATTGTAAATAAAGGGTACAGATATCTGCACATGGTTATGAGGTTTTTTAGGGGTTGTAGTAAGGATGTAAAGGAGAGGGCATATAAGTCTCTGGTAAGACCTCAACTAGAGTATGGTTCCAGTGTATACGACCCTCACCAGGATTACCTAATTCAAGAACTGGAAATAATCCAAAGAAAAGCAGCTCGATTTGTTCTGGGTGACTTCCGACAAAAGAGTAGCGTTACAAAAATGCTGCAAAGTTTGAGTTGAGAAGAATTGAGAGAAAGAAGAGGAGCTGCTCGACTAAGTGGTATGTTCCGAGCTGTCAGCGGAGAGATGGCGTGGAATGACATTAGTAGACGAATAAGTCTGAGTGGCGTTTATAAAAGTAGGAACGATGACAATATGAAGATAAAATTGGAATTCAAGAGGACAAACTGGGGCAAATATTAATTTAGGATTAGGCTAGAAAAGCAACAGGTAGGGAATCTGCCACCTGGGTGACTGCCCTAAATGCAGATCAGTATTGATTGATTGATTGATTGATTGATGGATTGATTGATTGATTGACTTATTGATTGATTGATTGATTGATTGATTGATTGATTGATTGATTGATTGATTGATTGATTGATTGATTGATTGATTGATTGATTGATTGATTGATTGATCAAACAGTTGTAATTTGGGGATTCCAGAATTTGAGCTCTAACCCATTTGGGAGTAATCAGTTTCCTTCAAGATATATTAAATAATTAATTATTGGTTGTAAGGACTTAGTATATTTAAGTTAAATAATCGAGGTACCTCATTTAAACGTTATTACCTCAAATTAATAGCAAATTTTGCCATGCAAATATTCTCATTTAGCTTCATAAATGTTATCTTATTTATATAAATACAATTGTAGGGGTCCGCTGTCTGAAATTTCGTTTGTTTTGCCTATTTTTCAGATATTTATCCGTTTTATGTCAACTCAATACCGAATCGGTGTTTTTTTATTTTTCGTGTCTATTTGTTCGTTTGTCTGTTTGCTGTCTGTTTGTTTGTACCACCATCACGGTGAAACGCCTGGATAGATCTTAAAGAAACGTCATATTTGGTATATACACATCCCGGGGAAGGTTTTATATGCGTACCATTTTAAAATGTTTCAATAGACTGGGTGTTTATAGGAAAACCCAAACAGTTTCCCCCCATTTTTTGTTATACTACTGTCTTTCTGTAGACGTCGTGGTCTGTATGTGAAATATCTCTTCATTATAAACAACTTATAGTATGTTCATAATTGACCTTGCTCTTCAAATGACGGAGAAAATTACTAATTTCTGCGGTTATCATGCTCTGCATTGAGTGACCGACAGACCGACAACGAACCTGCAGGTTACCATGGCAACTTCTCTGACTGCTTGCCAGCAAGGAAGTAGCGTATTGCCATTTTCGTCATCATTCCTGTAAATTCGTGGTTGTCTCTTGGGTAGAAAGCAAGAGAGACATCAATCGGCCATTCTGCGTGATATTGGTAGAATATCGTTCGAGGTTATAACCGTCATCGAATAGCTTAAGCAATAACACCATTAGTCATCTTCTCATGTGTTTTCCTAAGAATGCCAGCGCCTAAATTTCCCATCTGTTACCGCTTTATTATATCCTTAACTCATATCAGCATAATTTATTGAGCAGCATCTGATTTTCCAATACATTCACTTGGTGTTTACATATTATTGTCCTATCCGACTGTCCTCATTTATTGACCTATTTTCTATTAATTTCAACTTTCTTAACTGTATTATTTTCTTCCTCCATACATATGCGAATGCTAATCGCGAAGCCTGGACACTCTTTCTTTGAGGAAATATTCTAAGCTATGCAAATGTATAAATTTTGGCGCCGGAAAATATCGGAATAGGGATGAAATTTTAACGACGGTGCAGACCTTCGTTTCGGGATAATTGGTGGCTAAGCAGTAAGTCATCTCACAAAACAGAAAGCACAATCTTTTGCATTCTGGAGAGATCTACAACTTTGGTCGTATTTCTATCCCTTATACGTTAAATAGAGATGTATTTCTCGATTTCAAGTTAATTTTGTACTTCTTACACGATTATGTTTTCGCTTCGCACACTTATAGGAAACATAATATAGTGACGACATTCAGCTCGCATGTTGACATGAGTTGCCATATGATAGCCAAATTTTGTGATTCTGGCTGTCACATGAGTGATAAAACTGTACAAAATGTTACTCAATTCTATGACTCTAACTCAATCTAACCCATAAATATAGGAGGTACGAGAAGATGTCGTAGGGCCAAGCATGTAAACACTAAATGAGACGTCTGATGGTGAGGTCCGTTTGTAGATATGTCGTACAGTTTCAAAGCAGCAACTCTCGAAATAAAGGTCTGCACTTCTGGACGTGTCCATGCTTATCTATATAAATAAAGTTGTAGGCGGTCCGCTGTCTGTAATTTCATTTGTTTTGCCAAATTTTCAGATATTTATCCGTATTAGGTCAACTCAATACCGATCCGGTGATTTTTATTTTTCGTGTCCGTTTATCTGTTTATCACGGCGAAACGGCTGGATGGATCTCGACCAAGCCTCATATTTAGTGTATACACATCCGGAGGAAGGTTTTGATATGCATATCATTTTTAAAATCTTTGAATAGACTGGGTGTTTATAGAAAAAAACGAACGGTTTTCCCCCATTTTCTCTTACACTACTGTCTTTCCGTAGACGCTGTGGACAATACATTATCATGCCTACAATAGGATTAGATGAAAGTTGCTGATGAATCAGAGAATTTAGCTTGATTGTGGAGGAAAGTGCGTTGTTGCAGTGCGAATGAACGTAGCGCAGCGCTGCATTTAAATTCTAACGAATAAGACGAGACTTACGTCAAGCAACAAGGAGTAACAATGTTCAAAATATTGCAGATAGCTCTAAAACAAAAGAGAACACAACAAAAAAATAATTATTGAGAAAATAAAATAAAATAGATGCATTAGTAAAAGAAAACAGTGCTGAAACCTTCAGCTCCAAACGTGAATGCGTAGCGACTACAAGCCACAAGTATCTGCGCGAATGTGACTACAAAAGTATGAGAGATTTTAATCGTTAAATTTTGAAAAAATAAGGCCCATTAGCAAAATTGCTTGAACAGGTGTAAACTATTTTAATGAAGGAAAAATCCTCAACATTTGAACATTTTTCTAGAAAAATGAAGATGAAATGGAACTGGGTGAGGAGTTGGAAGGAATCGGCTGTTTGCCTGCAAGTAAAATAGGAAACTGCAGTAAAGTATTTTCAGGACAGCCGATAGCTCTCTAATATCTCAAAACATTCCTATACGCTTTATTTGAACTTTTGCGAGGCAACCTGTACGAGGTACTTGTCCTCTTTCCCAGTTTATCCTTGACCCAAAGTCTCACGATCCAGGACACTGCTCTTGAAGCGGTAGATGTGGGATCCTTCGCTGAGTCCGAGGAATAAACCAACCCTGTGGGGTAAACTGATTAAGAAAGAAAGAATATGTCACCGAGTGAAAAAAAAAAAATTCGCTGTTTTTATGCATCTGCTCCTATTCGAAGACCTATGGTCTCTGCAGCCACTATTATAATATAATATAATATAATATAATATAATATAATATAATATAATATAATATACTATAATATAATATAATATAATATAATATAATATAATATAATGTAATATAATATAATATCCGACTCGTTGGCTGAATGGTCAGCATACTGGTTTTCGGTTCAGAGGGTCCCGGGCTCGATTCCCGGCCGGGTCGAGATTTTAACCTTCATTGGTTAATTCCAGTGTTTGTGCTCTCCCCAACATCCCTGCAACTCACACACTACACCTAACACTATCCTCCACCACAATATAATGCAGTAGTCTACATATGGCAGATGCCGCCCACCTTCATCGGAGGGTCTGCCTTACAAGGGTTGCACCAGGCTATAAATAGCTACACTAAGTTATTCTTATAATATAACATAATATAATATGCTATAAATGTCGGGTGAGTTGGCTGTATGGTTAGGGGCGCGCAGCTGTGAGCTTGCACACGGGAGATAGTGGGTTCGAACCCCACTGTTGGCAGCCCTAAAGATGGCTGTACCTTAATGAAGGCCACGGAAGATTCCTTCCTTCTCGTAGGCCTCTCCTATCGCAGCGAAGCCATAAGACTTATCTGAGTTTATGTGCGGCGTAAAGCAAATAATATATATACTCTAATTGAGCAATCAAAGGCATTTATGATGACAGTTAGGATACGGAGAGCGAAATGAGTTCTTTGTTCAAGGAGTTACAGGAATTAGACAAAGCTGTTTGTTATTCCTACTTTTAATGGATAAACTACTGGAAAGTAAAAAGTGACAGGGAGGGATTCAGTAAGCAGCTTGGCAGACTCTGCTGAAGCCCGGGATCTAGAAACTTCGCGTTGGTTGCTCTAACACTGAGATATGGTGGCCTAGTAGTAATTTGAAAATAGATGCAGTGAGTATCCAGAAACCTTAGAGAATTTTTGAATCTGAAGTTGGTGATACAAATCTGGAACAGGTAGATCATTTCAGCTATTTGGGATGTGTATTCTCCCAGGATGGTAGCGCAGTGAGTGTGATTGGTACAGCAGAGCTAATGCAGTGAGTATCCAGAAACCTAAGATAATGTAATCTGAAGTTGGTGATACAAATCTGGAACAGGTAGATCACTTCAGCTATTTAGGATGTGTATTCTCCCAGGATGGTAGCACAGTAAGTGTGATTGGTGCAGCAGAGCTAATGCAGTAGGTATCCAGAAACCTAAGATAATGTAATCTGAAGTTGGTGATACAAATCTGGAACAGGTAGATCACTTCAGCTATTTAGGATGTGTATTCTCCCAGGATGGTAGCACAGTAAGTGTGAAGCTCGCAGTGTGTGTTTTATTTATTTTACAATTTGCTTTACGATACAGATAAGTCTTATGACGACGGGACAGCAGTGGGAAGGAAGCGCCCCAGCGTTTGCCTGGTATCAAAATGGGAAACCACGGAAAACCAGCTTCAGGGCTGCCGACAGTGGTGTTGACAGGTGCGTGACTCTAACCGCGCAGCCAGAGTGTTCTGTAAGAAAGAAGTCTATCTGTGTACCAGTCTGTTTGCTGTTAGAAATAGCTGCTACAAACACGTGGGAACAATGGCAGGAAGGTACTAAGATTGAGTTACGAATGAACACGATAAATGAAGCGGTACACGTGAACCGGCTTCTGTGGAGAGGTCATGTGAAGCGAGCGGAGGAAGGTAGGTTATCTAGGAGAATAATGAAGTAGTTGTGGAAGGTAAGTGACGTAGAGGGAAACACAGAAGACGATGGTCAGAATCAGTTTTAAAGATAAGAATATGGAAATAAACGAGGTCTCAGGGATAGTTGAATATAGATTATTCTTGAGGCGTTTAGTAACTTCACAAGTCTTGCAGACGGAACGCTGAAAGGCATAAGAGTGTATAGTATAGATGTTCTTCCTCGAGATAGTCATAGTGTTCGTTTGCTCTGACGGCTGGACGTTACACTCGCGTCAAGAGGTCGAGGGAATCGTATCAAGTATTTCCGCCGCGCAGCTGGTGTTATAATTATTTTTTGCTAGGGGCTTTACGTCGCACCGACACAGATAGGTCTTATGGCGACGATGGGATAGGAAAGGCCTAGGAGTTGGAAGGAAGCGGCCGTGGCCTTAATTAAGGTACAGCCCCAGCATTTGCCTGGTGTGAAAATGGGAAACCACGGAAAACCATTTTCAGGACTGCCGATAGTGGGATTCGAACCTACTATCTCCCGGATGCAAGTTATAATTATTATGACCATATTTCCAGCTTTACTACACACATTTGCGGAAAACTCACAGATATTTGCATCATCTAACAATTTATTTTTCCAGAAGATAAATTAAAATTTATTTTACTAGCATCAACAATTCAAAGCTGGATTCTAGTTTTCCTGTGATGTGTGAAAGAAAGTTCCGCTCTATGCATGCGTCTTCTCACTCAACCCACTGTCACCCTCATCCAATAGCTTCCACTGTTGTTCTATTGTTATCTGCGTGACTTTCAATTTTAACCCTAGGAATATCAACCCTATTTTTAATGTCATTGTATACCAACGGGAGTGCGCTTTGTGACCAGCACTTAAAGTCAAGTTCCTGTGAATCTGTGATGTTTATTATTGGAGATATTTACCAACTTATTTCACATTCCTTACAATCAACTAAAGAAATATATTTCATCTTGGTAACATTATCAGCTGTCAACCCCATAAATAAACAGCTGACTGAGCTATTGTTAAAGTGCAAATATTTTCAATGTTCTACATTCAGTCTGATGAATCATTTCTACGCGTCTGGCGGATAACAGTTTTGAAACTGGGTTTATCTGTGTATCTCTCTCATGATGATAATCCAGCTCGCTTTTTTTAATATATATATATTCTCAGTTCCTTCTTCGTTTTCACTAACAGTAATATCAATGTCGTCATCTTCAGACGAATTAGCTATCTCGGAGAGTATTCCAGCATCCATCCATCAGGTGCAATGCTCTTGGAGTACACACAGAACTATCCAGTTAGTAATGTCTAGTAGCAGTCAAGAAAGAAACTATTTCAGTTTTACTGTGAGTGGCCAACAACGCTATAAATCCTGCCAATACTAATTAAGTGGAGGGGTTACTTCTTGCTCACTCATGTTTGAATGACTGCGCCGCCTTCAGACGGTAAAAATGAGCAAACCAAATACACCATTCGGAGTTGGTAACAATGAATACATTTTACAGCCTTTTAATATCAAATGTCAAAAGAAACAGAGCAATAAATAGCAGGTGGTGGGCACAATGTACCCCCCGTTAGTATTCCTGGGGTTAACTATAAGAAGGATTCACGAATCCAAACCTCACCGTTGCCAATGAGAAGTAAATAATATACAGTAAGATAAAATAAACCCAGAAGAACAGAAAAAGTACAATTCCAACAATAGTATTGAATATTTTTGTTATTGGCTTTACGTACCACTAACTACTCTACTTGTACAGTTTTCGAAGACGCCGAGGTGCCGGAAGTTAGTCCCGCAAGAGCACATTAACGTGCTCGTAAATCTACCAGCTTGGGGATGACGTATTTGAACACCTTCAAATACCACCTGACTGAGCTAGGATCGCACCTGCCAAATTACGGTCAGAAAAAGTCCAGGTAAAATGTATATCAGTACTCGGAGAACCATATAACTAAGTCAAGAGTGTGAATTTAAATCGGTAGTTGGGATCCAAAACAGAGAGATGTTAATCCGTCTAAGGACATATCTCATGGTCCTGTGATTTACACTATAAAAGGCCTTCTGATGACCAACTCCTGTGCTCCCTCTACCATCCTACGCATATTATTAATAATATCCATCCTAAAACGAGCTCGAGGTTTAGACAATTAAGGTTCTAATCTTCGTTGCATGATCTTTAGCAACACCTTACTAGCATGTGATATTAGGACAAGCGTACTGTAGTTTGTGCAGTCCAACAGATCGCCTTTTTTGGTATAGGAACGTAGATGATGGATCGTTTCCAGCCAGTGGGTATTGTTCCATTTTTCCAATCTGCTGACATAATACTCTTAAAACTTTGACCGAACCCTCTAGTGTAGCTTTATTTTGATATTAGAGTATCTCCTTAGTAACTACATTTTGTATGTGTCTTGACACAGCTGATGTACTATACTGTCTTAAACTACCTATGATACCCATAAAACACCTTTTAAGGGGGAACATACGTAAAAATTAGTAAAAATAGCCAATTTTTTTTGCTCATAATATACCTTAACATGTCAGGATTTTAATAAAAAATATTACAGGTCAATGCCATCTGTAAATATGAGAAAAATGAGTATCTGTAACTGCTTGTATACTGCCACGCCCAACTCTGTAGGACGAGTTTTTTCATTACTCTTACGGAGAATTTCCACGTGTTTGTCTTTCTTCCATGGAAACCTGTCATCAATAAAGCTGTGGAAAAGTATGGCCGCCGCATTCTTCAGGTTCCTTTGTTGACAGCGTATTTATCTATATGTGTTGCTGTGGTTTCATATCCGATTTACCAATTGCTAATTTTGTTAGTTGTATGTTATTCAAAGTAACAGTATGCCTTGAGGTGAACGTAGAGTTTTGAAGAAAGTAAAAAAAGGACAGTTCTTCTCGGTTTACGAAAAAGAAATCGAATGTATGAGGGCAAGGCACAGAACAGGATACCAGTATCCGCAGTACTTCGTTCAAGATATCCAGTGCTGCTGAGACGAATATTGATTGAGGCATTTCGTTCGATGAATACAAGATGGAAGATAAATCCTCAAGTGGGTTTACGTTCATAGATTTGAGGATTCTGCGAGAAGTTATTCGTTCAGCTTGTGCATGTGCTAACTGTTGTGCGCGAGATTTGAAGTTATATGAAGACGAAGAGAGGGTTGGTGTAGTCTGTACGTTATATTTGTATTGTGACAGCTGTCAGTTTTATATTGCTTCTAGAACGTCTGAAGTGAATAACTGGACTTATGAAGCAACCTGAGATTGTGCTATGGAATGAGATGTTCAGGTATTGGAAGGGAAGATACCAGCTTGTTTTGTGGAATTATGAACATGCCACCCCCAGCTGCAAGGTAGACTCATACAAAGAGAAGTAATGTGAGGATAATCTGACATCATCAGTGCAGGAAGCTGTGAACCTAAACAGTGATTTGGAAACAACTGAATCAGATGTTCCCGTTACTGGCTTGTGTGTGTCTTGCGCTGACACCTGGATGAAGCGTGGGCAAAAGACGTGAGTGAACGATTCGGAGATGACTGGAGCAAGGTATTATAAAATTATAATTGGTTACTTATAATAATACCAGTCAATGAACCTGAATTATGATACGATATTCTGAAGTAAGAAAATTCCAAATTTAACACAAATGAATGAAATTCCCCTTGCAAGAAACTTATTCATTTAATTTTCATTATACTGATGTGTGTATGGTATTGGATATGTTTTTAATTTTCCAGGCATGTTTTTCCGACGAACCAGTGTTTGCAATAACAGGCGAAAGTAGTGAGTACGTGAGGAGAAGCACTGATGAAGAGTTCTTGCCCCAAGCATCCCATCCAGGTTATGGTCTGGAGTGTTACGTCAGTTCATGGTACAGGACGTCTGTATATTGTAGAGGGTATGATGAACCAGCCGCAATACAAAACAGTACTTGAAAGAAGATTATTGACGCAAATGAGAGAGTGGATTCCCAATGGTAACTTTGTATTCATACACGATGTTGCTCCTTGCCATAAAGCGAAGTCTGTGACGAAGCTTTTAAGTGGAAACAAAGTAAAAGCACTTTCTTGGCCTGCAGTAGTCCAGATGTAAACCCCATTGAGAATCTCTGGGCCATTGTGAAATGAAAACTGAAGAAAAACAGCATTAAAACGAAGATAAATATCATAGAGACACTTATTAATAAATGGCACTATGATAAGCAAATCAAAGATTCCTGCAAAAAATGTAGAAAGCATGCCATATCGCACTGAATCTGCCATATAATCAAAGCGAATGCATACCAAATACTAAATATGTGATTAATTTCAATTGGAAGAAAAATATCAATGAATAAAAGTGATTTTATACAAAATTTTCTAATAATTTTCACACCGCTGTAAAATCAACAATGCTAAGGTATTTCCTATAATCGATATCTCGACACAAAGAGCAATGCACAGAGATTATAAATACGACGAGACTGCAAGTGAACCCTTTAACAAACAAAGATGTAGGAACGAGGTAGGATCGGCATATAATCGTAGAATGAACAAAAACTGAAAACAGAATTGCATGTTCTATATTCAAGACCAGGTCTGCGAGTGGCTGCCGGTGCTAAAACGTTGTTAAGGCTTCTTCATTCGGAATAACTTTCTGGTAATGCGTCAATGCTGTGAATAAAACCGTCACCATACACATGCCAACTGTTGAAAGTTAACGTCGTTCTTCGACTCAAAATGGGGTTGACATTCTTCTGAGAAACACTATGAGAAGGTGGCTCTGTTCAGCCTTGGGAAACATTCCGGAGTTTAATAAGAAAGAAACAGAGCAGTACACAAGAGCTAAAGAGAGATGACTAGAACTTTTATACAAACAATAAATCATCAGGTGTGGTTATCATAATTATCTGCATGTTAATTACATTGTAATATTCCTTAATTAGTTAGCTTAGTTCAGTTCCGCTCTTTTTGGGTAGCGTTCAATCAAATGACAACCTAGCAAAACATGAGGTGAACAATCGAATCAATAAGGCAACACAGTTTTTCCACCAGGTAAGGCACATGCTGTGGGATGAGCAAATACCTATGAAAACAAAAATGACGTTGTACAAGTCCTATTATACACCAATTCTTACATGCAGTCTCGAAACCACAACACTGACCAATAGAGATAATTACAAACTCCAGGCAGCTGAAATGAAATTTCTACGCACTGTGATCCATAAAACCAGGAAAGACAAGGTTAGGAATGAGAAAATTCGAGAAGAAGTAGGAATAGATGATTTCCTCCTCAATAAGATTCAGATATCAAGACTGAAGTGGTTTGGCCACATGAAGAGGATGCCAGTTAACAGAACTGCAAGGAAGGAATTTCACAGAAAAGTAAGGAAGACGACCCGTGGGAAGGCCACGAAGGAAATGGATAGATTCAGTTAAGAATGATGTATTGCTGAGAGGTCATGATTGCAACAAGTTGGTGGAGGAGGAATGGTACAAGGCACATGGTACATATACCACACCCGGGAAACTGGAGATGGTTTAGGATGTTGATGATGATGAGTTCATATCCGCTCTCGAAAGCATTTTCTTCGTGCGGATGAAAGAATTCCGAATGATGTAGATCTCTTTTTTTCACTGCTTACGTCAGCCAGAAAGGCTAGGATATATAGATCAAGGTCAGGAACCACGCTTTGTAGTGGGATTGCTGCCTGGGAGACTGGTTACCTCGGATCGAGTAGGGGTATTTCAGTCGCCCTGACAAAGAATACTGCGATGTATTCGGAACGTCAGCAAACTGTATATAATGTACAAAAAACGACAACACGTTTCAACCCGGAAAGTAAACCAGCTTAAACGTGTTCAGGCTATACTCTTTAATTTCTGTAATAGTGTAGGGGATCTATTTCCTATTAAAATCAGAGATGAGCACTAAAATATGCCAAACTCCTTGGCTCAACATATTTATGAACTGTCTAATAAAGTTAATAAATTAATGTCAGGGTCTGCGGGTAGAAATGGGGACTATGCTGTCCCATTAAAAGTCAGTACGGAAGAGGATCGTCTTCTCAAGGTTGTTCCAAATGCGGGCCATTCACACACCAGGCTAAGAAATGTAACTTGTCAAATAGTATATCTTCTTGTCCTACTTCTGGTTTTACCTTTGCTAACCACAGCAATAGAAAATGACTAGGGTGCTCGGCTGAGTCCGCGCCACTATCTGCACCTCAAGGCCCAGCCCAGTTTAAATCGGAAATCATATCTTCTAAAGAGGGAAGAACGCCTAAGACCATCTTTGAAGGTCCAAAAGAGTGCCTCAAGATTGCCTCCGATACTTCAGATTTTGTTCCATTCCTTAAAATTGAAATAAGCAATGAACATGTTACTGCCCTCTTAGATTCCGGAAGTGTTCACACTATTGTTTCGGAAGAATGTTATTCAAAATTAAAGCTTAGTTGTAAATTTCCTGAATAGGTTTCTCCTTCTGTAAGATGTGTTTTCGCTAACTCTTGCCCACTAGAAATTTTAAGATTTACTCAGGTGAAACTTCGTATTTCTAAATTTACATCTAATTTTATGTTATTTGTTGGTAAAAATTTGTCATGGCCTGTGATATTAGGTGTAGATTTCATGTCATATTCCGGTATCGCGCTCGATTTTCAAAGTAACTCCAGCACATTCAAATTTAGGATTAAATTCCATATACCTCATTTAAAATGTAATTCTGTATCATCATCTGTTATTTCGTCTACCGGGAGTGAGATGTAGTTAGACGTTAGCCATCTACCTGAGGAACAGGCTAATTGCATTCGTAAATTATATCAGTCATTTTCCGACGTCTTTCGGAAAATCTTAGTGTGACTGACTTACTTGAATACAAAATCGAGTTTCCGGATTCGGTCCGTCTAAGATTTCCTCTGTACAGGCTATCTCCACCTGAAACAAAGTCCCTCAAGGAAATCATTGACCAAATGCTGAGGTATGGTATCATTCGACCCTCCAAGTAGGCGTATTATTCACCCATTTTTCTGGTTCAGAAACCTCAAGGCGGCTTGATTAGAGGGCATTAAATCGTAAGATAATTCTATAATCAGCACCCCTTCCCGACTTGCATTCGTGTCTTTCTTGGTTTCGTAAGGCTATGTTCTTCACCATCTTAGATATTAAACAAGCCTAAAACCAGATACCTGTGGTGGAAGAATCGAAATATCTGACTGCTATCGCTAGTGAATTTAACCTGCATGAATACAACCGGGTGCCTTTCTGGCTCCCTACGGACGTGACTGTTCTTATATTTTCAAACGTAAGACCATGTTCTTCACCATATTAGATCTTAACCAAACCTATAACCAGATACCTCTGGTGGAAGAATCGAAATATCTGACTGGTTTCGCTAGTGAATGGAACTTGTATGAATACAACGGGATGCCTTTCAGGCTCCCTGGGGACGTGGCGGTTTTTAATAGGCTGCTAGTTAGCATCTTCTCCAATACTAAATTTAATTATCTGTACCATTATCTGGACGATGTTGTTTTCTCCGAGACCTTTGAGGAACACTTCGCTCGTCTACACTTGTGTAAAGCTGGATTGACGATCAAGTTGTCAAAGGTACCTTTTGCTAAACCATCCATGTCCTTCTTGTGCCATACTGTGTCACCTTCTGGAGTTTCGGTCGATCATTTCAGAACTCACGCAATCCCTAGATTCGAGCCTCCTAAAAATGCTAAAGGTGTTGCCAGATTCATCAGCATGGTGAATTCCTAATCGTTGCTAGTAGGAAGGCACCCCTAAAAGGTGCCCAGTTTGAATTGGGGACATCACAGCAAGCTGCGTTTGAGGATCTGAAATCAGCTCTGTATAACGCCCCGGTCTCGGCAATGCCAGATTTCTCCAAGAAGTTAACTTTACAGACAGACACCGCCTTATCTGCGGTGCGGCGGTTCTTCTTCAGGAATATGAAATCGGAAAGCGCCCAACTAACAATGCGCCTGAAACATTGTCACCTCAAGAGACCAAGTACTCTATATATGAGTTGAAAAGACTGGCCGTCTGATTTGCCTTCGAAAAATTCCGCCTCTACCTTGAGCACGTTAAATTTTAATTGGAGACCGACGATCAGGCTCTGAGCTGGATTTTTCCTAGGCCCCGTTGTACCGGACGCATCACCCGTTGGGCGACTAGGGTTTCAGCTTTTCAGTTTGACGTGCTACACATTCGAGTGTCGGAGAACGAAGTCGCAGTGGCTTAAGCCGAATGTTTTCCGGCGATTCTAATTCTGTTGATCCGGAGGAAAGACGTTCCCCTTCTATTTTCAAACCAATTGCATAAGTGCACTTTTGACTAATGCCTCTTTGTTATTTGACGATATAGCCAAATGCCAGCGTGGAGACACGGTGCATGCTCCTATTATGGAAAACCTTTCTTCTGGGGAACATGTCGTCTCTTATGTTTTGAGGAATGGAGATCTGTGTGGCCCTTCGAGACACGATCAGAAGACAAAAATTGTCGTTCCAGCAGTGCTAGTACCTATGATTTTGAAGTATTACCATGAGATCGCATTAGGGGAAATCTATTCATCTATAAAACCAGAGAGAAGATAAGAGGGACGTTTATCTGGAAGAGCATGGATGGCGAGATTAGGGAACTGGTTAAGGCATGTAAGTCTTGTTTGATTAGCAAGCCCACGTTGTCAGCTAATTAAAGACTATTGTCCTCACACCAAGCATCTCGCCCTATGGAGCGATTGTACATGGATTACGTCACACCCTACCCCAATATAAAGGGAATGGGATTAAATTCATTCTTGTGTGTTGTGAGTGGTTTTACTCGGTTTTTATGGCTGTTTTCGACTAGGCTTGCCACTACTCAGTTTACTATTTCTTGTCTCAGTTCTGTTTTGTCGTCTTTTGGACCCTGTCAGTATGTTGTTCCTGATAACGCTAAGCCATTCCCCTGTAATTGATTTCGTATGTTCTGTTTCGATCTCTCTATCTCGCATGTCACGACATCTGCGCACCACCCACAACCATCCCTAGCTGAGCGGGTTAATCATAATCCTCGACCTGCCCTTATTGCTTTTCACCACGAAGATTATTCCCAAAGGGACCCTTCCTTACACTGGTTATCATTAGCATTTAACTCGGCCATTCATAAGTAGCACAAGTTTCTCCAATTTCTCTTATGTTTAAGTTTGTCCCAAATACTCATTTGTCAAATTCGTAGTCGACCAATGAGATTTTGCCACAGACAATAGATCCAGAGAATATCCGAGATTTATGGGGAAAAGCTAGAAATAATATTAAGGCCCCTCACCGGAGAGTATAAATGAGGTATCACCGTGGACAAAGATCTACCAAGTAAAAAATTGGAGATCAGGTAATGGTTAAAAACTTTTTTCCGCGGGCAAGCTTGCCCTCAGATTTCATTAACCCTGCATTAGGCTTGATTTCCTTACTCCTGTCAATGAAATGAAAAGATTTTTGAGCTACACCTGTGTCAAGTAAAACCTGTGTAAAGGCATTTGCTTCTTCAGTATATGCCACCAAGGGATGATGTTGTTGATTTAATTATATTTCCTTCCTTAGCATCTTATTAGTTTAAGTTTTATATAATCAAGTTAGAATAAGGAGTCTTGCTGCCCCTGTTGGCTGTGAAATATTGTATGTATTTAAGTAACATCATAACTTAAATTTCTTTTTTTTAAATCTTTTTTTTAAACCTTCCCTTCAATGATCTCATTATTATTCTGCCACTAAGGACCCTGCCTCCAAACCTGTGTCAGAAACTCCGTACACTATTCCTCCAAAGTCGCCAACCGTACCTGCACCACACGTAACACTCTCTGTGAGTAAGTTACAGTTGCCCCAAAAATCAATACTACAGTGCCATATTTTCACCTGAGGCCACGTCGTGTCAATGAGCGAGAGATGCCGGCGCGGGGTATGGACGCGCCTCGTTCCGGCCGAGACTCCGTCCAAACTGACTCCTTTGGGAATATCATCCTCTGGAGTGGCTTTGATGCTGAACTCCAACCGCCCACTCTATATTTGGCCTGAACAATGCTACTTGGTACTTTGTGACCATCGCCTTGGTTGCTCTTCAAAATATACGGGAGGATGATATCTGAGGGTACCTTGGGGGCCCGGGCGACCCCATCCTGACATCGTCATCGGTGGCCGCTCTTGCTGTCGACCCTGGGCGCAACACCCCGAACTTCTAGTACTTCGCAAACACTATCTAAACTACTTTACTTCAGCAACTAAACATGAAAGGCCTATCTATCAAGTGATACTCCAACTTATATATGTTTTATCAAAAATTATGTACGGCAAGATTCAAGATTTCAAAGCTGTTCATACCGTGGCAAAACCTTAGGGAGTGGCGGTCTGTACCGGGGGTGCACCTTCTCCGTGCAGTCAGACTGCTTGCCTTCTATAAGGATATCTATGTAATTGAACTTGAATTAATGTTATGCAATACACTTGGATTTTCATCTATTAGATGTCTCTACCATCGGCCTACTTGTCCTCTTCGCCGGGATTAAAGATAATTTGTGTATACTTTCTCTAGCCAAATAAATTTTGTTTTGGGGTGTGTACAAGCATCCAGCCTATCTGTAAACAGTTCTGGAACTTCCCCTCCAGATACTATAAAAGCTGAGCGCTTTAAGGCTGTATTGTCATGGCCATGGCTCCAGTTTATTGTGTGCGGCGTATACTAAAGTGGCAGAGGACGCAGTCGGCGTTCAAGAGCCCAGTAACTCAAGGTAATGGTAGAATTTTTTTAACATATGAAATGATTCAAAACTCTTTTATTTCATGTACATTACTAAACTCTGCTGTTTAAATGTAAAAAATTTCGCCAATCTAAGTAATCTGTTTTATTCCCTACTGGGAAATACATAATGTAAGGGGACAAGAGTGGTTACCCTCTGTTGACTACCGTTCATCTCGGTATGGGGTGACTAAAGTTTCTTATCGTCTAAAATTATTAACAGATTTTGGTATTTAATGTTTATCATTTAGTCTCCCCGGCGCACAATACGCTTAGCCTCTGTATGTTGGGGCCATAAGCCCACTTAAGGTTTTAAGAGTTTTCTACAAGGAGCGCAGGTTTTTCGCCCTCATGGATTTTGTTTTCCCCCGATCTTTATCAACCTTTACCTTTTTACATCATAGCCATTTATTATGGGCACTCATCGCCCCTGTTTATGTTTCCGAAAAAAAAAAACAATAGAGCGTAAGCGACTGTAAATACCTGATTTGAAGATTGCCATTGTATAACCTTCTGCGCTATAAGAAAGTTATGCCTCTGAGTTTGGAGCTCAGACTCTTAGGCTATGGAAGTTAATGGAGCAAACCTTCTCTTATAAAATAGTATAACTGTTTCAGAGCTAATAATACTCATCCATCGTATATTATCATCCTGATAATTCTCTCTACTTTTGTACCTGATTTTGGACTTTATGTCGTTGTTGTTGGAACTAACGAGTTCATTTTTATATTGTTATTGTTTTTTTAGATCTTCTATTTACCAAATTTTAAATAAGAGAACAAGACGGAAGGAATACAATTTCAAAATTTTGGGCATTAAATTATGCTCTTGTCAATTCCTTGTCCATCCATTCAGCACAACACCTTCTTACACCTCTGTGATACACGATATTTCCGGAATAAGAATATTAGATGGTTCATGGTGTACGTTGCTGTAGTCACGTTCTAGTTCGTGAACCAAGGGCAACAGCTGAGTGGCCTAGTAAGTGGTCCTGAGTGTCGGGATACCAGTTGCTACGGAACAGGAGTGGGTCCTCAGAGATATTCTGTATAATGGCCCTTCATTCGCTCATGCGGCTAGGACTACACAATCCACCGGTGGTCCCTAACCCGTTAGAGGAAAAATGCTCACCAGGACTATGTGTAAGTACGGTGACATCCTGCTTCATGGATTTACCAAGTTCAGTACGTTTTAAGAAAGCCTCGGACCTATGGGAGTAATGGTGACCCACTCTCACTTGACAGGCGAGGTTCTCCTTGGAAACAACTTTGTAAAAAAATGGAATTCGATGGGGAGCTACGGAAAAAAGAAAGTAGAACAGGCTGAGTCAGAAAACAGGATGCATCTGGATGTACTAGGTGTAAGTGAAATTAAGGGTAAGAAGAAATAACGAGGAAGAGACAGGAGATTATAAAGTATACTTGGTTTGTGTTAAAAAGGTGAAAGTCAGAGTATCGGGTAGGACAGTTTATCAGGAATACTATTGTACGCAGCGTAGTTTCTGTTAGGCACGCAAATGAGCGAACGTTGTGGGTAGATTAGGCAGTTGGAGGAATCAGGACGAGAATTGTCTCAATTTATTCACCATGTGAGGGTGGAGATGAGGATGAAGTTGACAAGTTTTATGCAACATTGAGTGACATCGCAGTCAGGTTCAACAGCAAAGATAGGATAGTGCTGATGGGCGATACCAATGCGAGAGTTGGAAAGAGAACTGAAGTATTCGAAGGGGCGATTGGTGAATATGGGGAAGACATGGAAGCTAATGGAAAAGGGAAGCGTTTGCTGGACTTCTGTGCTGGTATGTGTTTAGCAGTTACGACTACATTCTTCAAGCATAAGGCTACTCACCGCTACACGTGGAATGCTAGGGGTACCAGTTTCATAAAGTAGACTATATATTAACCGACTTCAAATTCAGGAAGTCTGTTAGGAATGTACGAGTTTTTAGGTGACTTTTCTGTTATACAGAGCACGGTCTGATCTGTAGTAAGTACGAGTATCTCAATGGCCTAGGACAGAGAAAGTGAAATCTGTCTGCAAAGGGATAAGTGTAGAAAATCTCCAGGACGAGGAATTTAGACAGAAGTAGGCCTACATGGATATTATTAGTGACAAGTTTCGAACAGTGGACAGTAAGCAGGTTACTGGTATAGAAAGAGAATATGTGGTATACAGGGATGCTGTAGTAGAAACAACAAGGGAATGACTAGGAACGACTGTGTGTAAAGATGGGCAAAGGCGAACATCTTGGTGGAATGATGAGGTGACAGCAGCTTCTAAACGTAAAAAGAAGGCTTATCAGAAATGGCTCCAAGCAAGGGCCAATGCAGACATTGAATTGTACGCAGAAGAATGAAACAGAGCGAAAGAAATAGTCGTTGAATCCAAAATGAAGTCGTGGGAAGATTTTGGTAATCACCTAGAAAGGCTATTTAAAGCATCAGATAAACCTTTCTGGGCAGAAATACATAATCTTGGGAAATGAAGGAAAAAGGAAATGAGCAGTGTTTTGGTTAATTCAGGTGAACTCATAATAGATCCCAGGGAACTACAGGACAGGTGAAGGGAATATTTTGAAAATCGTCTCAACGTAAAAGGAAATCTTCCTGGTGGTGTCGCGAACAACCAAGCTCATGGGGAGGAAGAAAATGATGTGGTGAAATTACGCTTGAGGAAGTGGAAAGGATGGTAAATAAACTCCATTGTCATAAAGCAGCAGGGATAGGTGAAATTAGACCTGATATAGTGAAGTATAGCGGCAAGGCAGGGATGAAATTGCTTCATAGAATACTGGTAGTACCGGTACCTAAGATTAGAACCGAGTGTTGGTGAGGTACCTTCAGTTTAGACACATGCATTAATTGCACCTATCTATAAGCAAGGGAACAGGAAGAATTGCAACAACTATCAAGGTATCATATTGATTACTATACCAGGCAAAGTTTTTCACTGGCATCTTGGAAGGGAGGGTGTGATCAGTAGTTGAGAGGAAGTTGGATGAAAACCAGTGTGGTTACAGACCACAGAGGAGCTGTCAGGATCCGACTTTCAGTACGGTATGCGCCTGGTAATTGAAAAATGTTACGCGATAAATAGACAGTTGTGCTTATGTTTCGTAGATCTAGCGAAAGTATATGAGAGGGTAACGTGGGAAAAGATGTTCACCATACTGAGGGGCTATGGAATTAAGGATAGATTATTAGAATCAATCAAAGGCATTTATGATAACAATTGGGCAGCAGTGAGAATTGATGGTAGAATGAGTTCTTGGTTCTGGATGCTTACAGGGGTTAGACAAGGCTGTAATCTTTCTCATTAGCTCTTCGTAATTTACGTGTATCATCTGCTGAAAGGTATAAATTGGCAGGGAGAGATTCAGGCAGGTGGAAATGTAGTAAGCAGCCTGGCCTCTACTGACGTCTTCGTCTTAATGGCAGATTGTGCCGAAAGCCTGCAGTCTAAAGTGTTGGAACTTGAAAATATGTGCAATGAGTATGGTATGACAATTAGCCTCTCCACGTCTAAATTGATGTCAGTAGGTAAGAAAGTCAACAGAATTGAATGTCAGATTGGTGATACAAAGCTGGAAGAGGTAGATAATTTTAACTTTTTTTTTTTGTGTTCCCCCAGGATGGTAATATAGTAAGTGAGATTGAATCAAAGTGTAGTAAAGTTAATGCAGTGAGCTGGCTGTTGCGATCAACAGTGTTCTGTAAAAAGGAAGTTAGCTCCTGGACGAATCTGTCTTTACATCGGTGTGTTTCCAGACCATCTTTGCTTTACGAGAGCAAAGGTTGGGTGGACTCAGGATATCTTATTTATAAGTTAGAAGTACAAGACATGAAAGTAGCGAGAATTATTGATTTTACAAACAGGTGGGAACAATGGCAAGAGAGTACACGGAACAAGCAGATAACGGCTAATTTAGGAATGAACTCGATGGATGAAACTGTACGCGTAAATCGTCTTTGGTGGAGGGGACATGTGCGACGAATGGAGCAGGATAGGTTACCTAGGAGAATAATAGTCGCTATTATGGAGGGTAAGAGGAGTAGAGGGAGACCAAGATGATAGTGGTTTTTCTCAGTTTCTAACGATTTAAAGATAAGAGGTATAGAATTAAATGAGGTCACGGCATTAGTTGCATACAGAGGATTGTCGCGACGTTTAGTAAATTCACAGAGGCTTGCAGACTGAACGCTGGAAGGCATAACGGACTATAATGAAAATGCATGTATATATGTATAAAAGCCGGACGATTTTATTTCCCCTAGTGTACGAATAATTGGATCGTAAAATTCAGTCAGTTGATCTCTCCTTCCATGGCATAACACTCCTTAAGACTTATGGACCTGCTTTGGTATTCCCTTTTTCACCCGGAGAGGTTCCTTCTCTCTTACATATCCTCCTTGAGCCAGACTTAGCGGGACATTGCACCCAGTGTCGCATACTGCAATTGTAGACGTTACGAATATGTTAAACTACAACTCTCCCCACAGTTGTGTATTTTGGTATACTGTATAACTTATGAGTGTTACAGTGTGATTTATTACAAGTATTGGAACTGGGTGATATAACAAGCCCATTCACATTTCAAGCAGATTCAGAAGCAGAAGAAGTGTCGCATACTCTGCAGTGGTCATTAGTAATACATCCTTTCCTAAATTCAGCCTGATCTACTGACTGTTGCAAATCAAATTTGTTCTTCAGGAGTTTGTTGTAGGTGATTTATCAACATTCAAATATCCGGTTTTGTTTCGAAGTGGCTGATATGTTGTTATATAAGGCGCGTAATAGCCAATTGTACAGCTTATTCCGTTAAGTGATTTACGGATTTTCTTCTTTGAGGAATTGTGATTTGTATCATTCTACACTGTGTTCACAACCAGTAACATATTGTCGGTAAGTTCAGTCATATACTTTTGCTAAATATATAGATCTCAATTGAGAATATTAGAAGTTAATATTAATCTTTCTCAGTTTCAGCATTCTCCTAATTTTTACTATTTAATTTTATTAATTTTCTTAAATTTTATTTTTAATTAAGCATTCAAAATCAATACGCATATATCTAGCTTGCTTTTTAATAAAACTCCCAGCCTGTGCGTTGCAAGTACCTGCAAGATGTGTGTAGCAGCAATATATCTCAATTTAGTGAAATGACGATCTTTTTCTGAAGAGCTACGCAGATGAGGATTGCGGATGGTAGTTTCAGAAAGAAATTCAGTATGTAGTGTGTATTTTAATTATTGTTTTCTTTACACTACAGGTTGCGACATATGTCAGTAGGGTTCCAAATCTTGAAATGTTTCCATTTAGGATATCTGTATCTTGTTATATCAGTGTTGTTATGGAGATTCTTCAGTATGACATCATTATCCCACAGCAGCTACATCCGGTTTTTATTCGTGATGATGTAGGTAACAGTTGGCTGCTTCTCTGATTTATTGGTGTGTAGAAGATTATCAGGGGCGAGTGGCGGTGAGTTTGCATGGTGTCGAATCCTAGGATCTGCAGCCCTGGAAAACGTTTCCGTGTTCCCCATTTTATCATTAATTAACCTTAATTAAAGCTGCTGCGTACCTAATCTAATCCCTTTCCCTTGGAGTTGTTAGTGCAACATTAAACTGCTAGCAGGAATGGAAGAACAATCCTCAGGAATACATTCTGGCTGTGGAAGCTGTAAAAGTAGTTGCTTGAAAGTAAAGCTAATAACATATTAATAGAATAACCTGTGATGGCCAGAACAAGTAAACACAGCACATTTCAGTAGTGTCCCCTACATTGAAATATACAAAATACTATTGAGCATAGTTTCCTGAATAGATATGTGTTTAGATAGAAATCTGTTCCCCGGCAATGTGTAAGAATCGACTCAATTAGCCACAGCAACAAAGTTTATATATTACCTGTAGGAGAAATTGCAGTATTCATTGTTAGTGCAGTAAGTTTACATTTACAGTGAAGTATCACAAAGTGACTAAAAAACACTGCTATTGGGTGAAATGAATTCCCTGAGTCACTACTCGAGGTATTCAACATAGACAATTTTTGTACCACCTGGGGAACAATAAACAGTTGTTGGATACAAGGATAATGTCCAGATAGAGGAAGAGACTAATGCTAAAGGGTATTCAAATTTACATATGATAACAATGACATTTACAATAAGATACAAAAGTTGAAAACTAGAAAAGCAGCTAGGATTGATAAGATTTCTGGGGATATACTAAAGACAATGGGATGGGATAGAGTACCATATCTGAAGTACTTATTTGATTATTGTTTGCTTGAAGGAGCTATACCAAATGAATGGACAGTTGCTATAGTAGCCCCTGTGTATAAAGGAAAGGGTGATAGACATAAAGTTGAAAATTACAAGCCAGTAAGTTTGACATGCGTTGTATGTATGCTATGATAAGACATTCTTTCTGATTATATTAGACATGTTTGTGAAATTAATAACTAGTTCGATAGAAGGCAGTTCGGTTTTAGGAAGGATTATTCTACTGAAGCTCAACTTGTAGGATTCCAGCAAGATATAGCAGATATCTTGGATTCAGAAGGTCATATGGACTGTATTGTGATTGACCTGTCTAAAGCATTTGATAGGGTGGATCATGGGAGACTACTGGCAAAAATGAGTGCAATTGGACTAGACAACAGAATGGCTGAATTGGTTGCTATATTTCTAGAAAATAGATCTCAGAGAAGCTTTACCTGACCCTGTAATAATTAAGAGGAGAATTCCTCAATTCGGTGTTATTGGACCTTAATGTTTTCTTGTATATAAATGATATGAGTAAACAAGTGGAATCAGAGGTAAGGCTTTTTGTGGATGATGATATTCTGTATAGAGTAATAAATAAGTTACAAGATTGTGAGCAACCGCAAAGTGTCGTTGATAATGTTGTGAAATGGACAGCAGGCAATGGTATGTTGATAAACGGGGTTAATAGTCAGGTTGTAAGTTTCACAAATAGGAAAAGTCCTCTCAGTTGTAATTATTGCATTGATGGGGTGAAAGTTCCTTTTAGGGATCATTGTAAGTATCTAGGTGTTAATGTAGGGAAAGATCTTCATTGGGGTAATCACATAAATGCGATTGTAAATAAAGGGTACAGATCTCTGCACATGGTTATGAGGGTTTTTAGGGGTTGTAGTAAGGATATAAAGAAGAGGGCATATAATTCTGTGGTAAGACCCCAACTAGAGTATGGTTCCAGTGTATGGGACCCTCACCAGCATTATCTGATTCATGGAATGAAAATCCACAGGAAAGCAGCTCATCGATTTGTTCTGGTTGATTTCCGGCAAAAGAGTAGCGTTATAAAAATGTTGCCAAGTTTGGGCTGGGAAGAATTGGGAGAAAGAAGACGAGCTGCTCGGCTAAGTGGTATGTCACTTAGTTTGCAAAAGGAGTATATTTATTACCCCACATATGAAATACAATTAATACTATTGTAACGTGTTGGCGGGGTAACTAAGTAAATAATTGCATACAGCACCTGGTAGCAACCTATTTCTAAGATTTATTAACTAAGCACTATAATTGCAGATTTACACACACACACAGACGATAGCCGAGCTTACAAGTTACAGAAGTACACTTACGGTTCGCGCGCTCTCTCTCTTAGTTTCTCTTAGGTTCCATCTACAGTGACACACACACACGCACAGAGTCATCGATTATTTACAGTACACTCTCTCAGCCACTCAGTCACACTCGTTAGCGCTGTCACGGTCGTCAGCCTCGCAGGTCGGGATAGTATCCGCTGTTCACTCAACCCGTTGAACTCCGCAGTCTTCACACGTCGTCTCCTAGTGTTCCCTTCTTCGCCGCTCCAGAACACTCCAGGTTCTCCTCCAGCAGCCAGCCTCAAGGGACACACACACACACACGATATCAGGAAGACAGGAACCAGTCGTCGGCTCCGACAGACATATACTCGATCAGGCTGCACTCTGTCAGGCTATCACTGACTGCTCTCCAGCGAACTCAATCTCGCTCCCACTCACTCACTAACTAACTGTCACTCTCCAATTCTCACTGACTAACTGACTGTAGGCAAGTAACTGCTCTTTTATACCTGCGCCAGCCCTTCTGGAATAGTCCGGATGTTCGATGGATCGAGGAACCTCTCGAAATAGAAGACTCCAGATTAATCTTCCAGTCGTTTCCGTAGTTCGCTGCGGCGCGACCACGGATAGAAGTGAGAAGGGCTGGCCCAGCGCTTGAGTGTTGCTCGCGGATTGGCGCGCTCGAGCGTAAAGGGGGTGGGGCGATGGGTGACGCCCCGGCCGTAGCGAGTTAGCATGGCGGACTCTACAACCATTACACTATGTTATGTGGTTAAATAAACATAGAAATTCATAATTTTAAGGTGAAATGTTTCGCCTTCTTTTATTGGGCATCTTCAGCCTTATTTAATTTTAAAACAAACATTATTTAGAGGACATTGACATTTATGATTTATAAAAATTGAACTGTGTTTTCTTAAGGTTAAACAAACTAAGGAATACTAGTTATAATATATGATGTTGAGACATGGCATATACAACATATGTTAAAGTCATTGTAAACAATTTTAAAATCTTTGCCCAAAAGAAAATCTGTTTCATATAAAATTCTAAAAACAACTCTAGTCTGGCACTGAAGTGGATCTTCTTCGTAAGAAAATTCGAGCATATGTTAGCTTGAAGCAGTTGTCAATACAAGTCTTCAATAGACTAGATTGGTTGAAACGTTGAGGTTGGATTTTGTATCCTTTTGTGAACAGTAGCCTAAGAATATTGGCCAGGAGGAAAGGAAAATGTTTTAAATTACCTTATTAAGTTCGTGATCCATAAATTATCGTAATATAACCAATGCAAAAAATATGTTGATATGCTGGTTGATGCTGCTTTTGAGACGAGTATATCTGGTATTTGACAGGTATGTTTGAAATTCTCGTGAATGTGTCGTCCCTCTAGAAGATGTAGAGAATCGTGGAAAAGGATGTGGTTATACTGTAATGAAACAAACAAAAAGAAAGGCGTGTATGACGGTGTGTGTTTTAATTGTATGTTAATATCCAAGAGTTATGTATTATGTAAAACGGGTACTTACTCATTCGCCGTAACTATGTATATCTTTGTGTATTATCAGCGTTGTTCTGTCTGGAGTTCCTACTCCTCGTGTTGTATCGATGTGGTAGAGGAGGATCGGAATGTTGAGGGGAAGGTAAAACACACAACGTGTTACACGTCTTTCTTCTTTGTTTCATTACAGTATATGCATATCCTTTTCCACGATGGTCTACATCTTCTAGAGGGAATACACTTTCACGAGAAATTCAAACATACCTGTCAAATACCAGATATACTTGTTTCAAAAGCAGCTTCAACCAGCACAACAACATCTTTCCTTTCATTGGTTATATTACTATATATTACGATAATTTATGGATCAATCAACTTAATAAGATAATTTGAAACATTCGCCTCTTCTCCTCGTCAATATTCTTTAGCTCCTCTTCGCAAAAATAAACAAAATCCAGCCTCAACGTTTCAACCAGCTACTCAATTGAAGACTTGTATTGACAATTACCTCAAGCTAACATATGCTCGAATTTTCTTACGAAGAGGATCCACTTCAGTTCCAGACAAGAGTTGTTTTTAGAATTTTATATGACACAAATTTGCTTTTGGACAAAGATTTTAAAATTGTTTACAATGATTTTAACATGTGCTGTATATGTCATGTCTCAACATCATACATTGTACCTACTATTCCTTAGTGTTTTTAACCTTAAGACATCACAGTTCAAATTTTGGAAAACATAAATATTATTGTCCTCTAAATAATGTTTGTTTTAAGATTAAATAAGGCTGATGATGCCAAATAAGGGAAGGGCGGAACATGTCCCCTTAAAATTTTGAACATCTATGTTTATTTAACCACATAACGTGGTATTAATTGTATTGAATTGACGGGGCAATAAACATACTCCTTTTGTAAACTAAGTGTGCTTGCTGTTTTCAATATGGAACCAAAATGAGAGTGATGGTTTGTTACAAGTGGTACGTTCGGAGCTGTTAGCGGGGAGATGGAATGGAATGACATTAGTAGACGAATAAGTTTGAGTGGCATCTTTAAAAGTAGGAAAGATCACAATATGAAGATAAAGTTGGAATTCAAGAGTACAGACTGGGGTAAATATTCATTTATAGGAAGGGGAGTTAGGGATTGGAATAACTTACCAAGGGAGATGTTCAATAATAAATTTCCAGTTTCTTTGAAATCATTTCAGAAAATATTAGTAAAACAACAGATAGGGAATCTGCCACCTGGGTGACTGCCCTAAATGCAGATCAGTATTGATTTATTGAAACTGCTAAACATTTAAGCCAATTGTTTGACATGGAACTCCCTACAAGGGGCGCTCTGGTAAACACCACTCGGTTATGTCATTAGACATGACATGGACTCTTAAGTAATTGTTGATGGCATTGCTCAATGCAATGAGCTGATAGGACAATTGTATAAATTTTTGTCTTCATATCAGTAGAATTTTCTTCATTTCCCATTTCCAGTCTTTTGCATTGAAATGTGAATCAAGTACCTCCTCAGTTTTTCTCCATCACTCCCTTCCTTCCTCGAATATTTTTTCTACATTTACTCCATTCTTCTCTGTACTCTCCTTTCTATATCCATTCACCCTTTTCTGGACATTCCCCGATGTCTTTCTCTTATGACTTTCTCTGTAAATACTTACTTTGGTACTCTATCCTCTTCCATTCTCATCGTGTGTCCATACCATTTTAGCTTACGGGACTCAATCTTGCCTTTCAGTTCAGAGAATCCAATCCTCTCCCTGATGTCTATGTTTCTGACTTTATCCCTTCTTGCCCTCCCTATTATTTCTCTTAAGGAATTTCATCTTGGCCTCTTGCATTGTGCTTTCATCATGTTTTGTTGTTGTCCATGTGCCTGATGCATATGTCAAAATTGTTTTTAATACATTGGGTGTAGAATTTTCTCATATATCTTTCAGACGTCCCAGTTACAGACTATACATCTCACACTTTAGTAAAACTCATTGGCTTGTTCATTTCTCTTCCCAGTTTCTTAATTTATTTTCCCATCTTCTGCAATTATTCTCCCCAAATACTTGAAGCTTTTTACACAACTTGTAATGGTCTTCCATTTACTTCAATATTCCCACTTCCTTCTCTATTACATCTCGACACGACTACTATCATACACTTTTCCATACTTATTTTCTTTCCATATTCCTCTATCTCCTAATTCCGTTCAGTGTCTTGTTCTTGTGCTTCCATTTCATCTTCTCCGCATATTACTGTGTCATCTGCAGAGATGCCTTCTTGGTTCCCATTTTTTGTATACTTTTGTGGATTTCATCCATGACTGTAGTGAAGATTGCAGGCGATAAAACACGTCCTTTTTGAAGTCCTGTTTCTACTTTGAACCATATAGTTTGTCCCATCGTAGTATTCGTACTACTTACTCACTTGTCTTTCATGGCTTTTATAATTGGTTCTCCTATCCCTGCCCTGTTTTTATCAATGCATCCGAGATCACGTGCCATGGTACACTAACACATGCCTTGTAAATATTGATAAATATCGTCACTGAATCCAGCCTAAATTCCCATCTGTTCTCCATCACGTTCGTTAGGTTCACAGATTGAAAAATTTTAAAATTATGTTTACACTGAATATGTAGTACGACACCATATGGAAGTGAAACACGGATAATAACTGGTGCCGTAAAAACAGAGTTGAATCCTTTGAATGGCCATGATATCAGAAGTTCTTGATTATCAGATTGATAGAAAATGTCTCAAATAAAGAAATAGTGAATCAGCTGGATGAGGGGAGAATGTTTTGAGAGAATTTGATCCTGAGAAGGAAAATTTTGATAGAACAAATCTCAAAGAGTTGTCATCTTGTTCAGTTAGTTTTGAAGCTATTTGCAAAGGATATAAATTGTAGGAAGGGAGTCTCCGTGGCTCAGATGGCAGCGCGTCGGTCTCTCACCGCTGGATACCATGGTTCAAATCCCGGTCACTCCATGTGAGATTTGTGCCGGACAAATGGGAGGCGGGACGGGTTTTTCTCCGGGTACTCCGGTTTTCCCTGTCATCTTTCATTCCAGCAACACTCTCCATTCTCATTTCATAGCAACTATCAGTCATTAATAAATCACTTTGGGAGTGGCAACCCTATCATACTAATAGCCTATATCTTCTTCATTCATTCCATCCCTGACCTGGTCAATGACCGGAAAACAAGTTATAGATTTTCATAAATTGTAGGAAGATTTCAAGATATGGACCCAGGTGATCAGAGTGATATGCAAACAGAATAGTCAATTAATTTTCAAGAAGTTTTGTGCATTTCGGTCACATTGGATTTTTAATAAGAAAGGTCATCTTGTTGCGGTTTCAGTTCCATATAAAACTGTATGTTATATAGCTATTAATATGATATATGGTGTCATATAATACTAGGGGTCCATTGACTATGATCTTGATATTGACAGAAATGTTAACTTATATTTCCTATGGAAGTGATCACTGTTTTAGAAGTCATGTAAAACTAGACACCTTTAGCTATGATCGAAGTATCAGACATAGAAAACTTGAGGTCCTTAGCTATGATCACAATATCAACAGGCATATCAAATTTTGTGTTCTTCATTATGATCATAATATGATGGTCATGTAAAATTACAAGTTTGTTGCTTAGTCTGTTGACAAACAACATATGTAGCAATGACATCAACAAGGTAATATATTTTTCTGGCTTATGTTTCAGTGTAAGGTCATTGGAAGTAATCAATTATCCCAGTACCTTCTACTTCAGTTGCAGTACAAAATGGACCTGGAAATAAAGATCAAAGAGGAACCAGCCGGGCTTGAAGGAACAACAAATGCATCTCTTGTAAGTCTCATTCCAGATAACGTTATAGAATTTTACTCTTAGCAGTTCAATAAGTTTGACAGGGGTATAATTTACTATGTGCTTCCCCAGTATTAACACCAGCAGTCACCATTTGCTGCATGGGCATCTAAGCGTAGTACAACTCTGTTTTGTTTCTTTGTCTTGGAATATACCACAACATGCTACACAAAGCTGCCAACTCTTAGGAACTTAAGGTTGTGGTTGGATTAGTCTGTAATTTTTACTGTCAGTATCTAAATAACTTTCCTGTAGGGAATGCACCTCTTTTATTTCCCCCTCCGATTATAATAGAGGATGGTTGGCCCATTTTATTGATTTTAAAACTAATATTCTCCAACAGTACTGCACCACCATTAGCACCACATGTTAAAAATTATTACTCTTACCATAATTAGTGTAGAAGAAGTTAAATCACAAATCATTTGTTAGTGTTTTTGAGACGATACGCCAGTCTGCTAAACAAAAAGTCAACACAGGTGAGATTATTCTGGGTTACCCTCACATCCACAATGTGCTGGAAGATATTATGTGTGTTGAAGAAAGAGCAGATTTGCTTATGACATGTGAGGGATAAAATAGCTCAAAAACTGAATATACTTATCTCAAAATAAGTATTTTGCTCAGACATTGAATTCATTCAAAAAGGCTGAGTAGTGATTAGCTCATTTTATTCCTCAAATGCAGGTCAGCCTATGTTATATAGAGAACCATGTCTAAGGGCTCTAGAATGCAGGATTTCTGAGAAGAATTTCTTAAGGCTCTTAAGGCACATTAAACAGAGTTTTTCTTTCCTCTTTTTCATTATTTCCCTGTCCTTGTTGTTCATCCTTTTCATCCATTCCTTAGTTCAGCTACTGTTCTCTTCTATATTGATTGCGTTAAGTTGGTATATTGTAGAACTTGATACTTTAATTCTCTTTTAGTAGTAGGTTAACTTATATTAAAACATGAGCTTTCATTCACAGTCCCTTCCCCCCCTTTACTGTTGACAAGGTTTTATGAATCCAAGTGAAAAATTTAAATGTTTTGTCGTAGATCATAAGGGATCTTCTGAAACTGCAGATATACACTCCAACACTGCTGATTCTCCACTGACGGTGTTCTCTTCCTCTCAGCTCCTCACAGAACACTACATAACATGCTTATAGTAGTAAAATATTTCATTTCTAGTTGCTTTTCCTTTGGGCTACATCACATATTTTGCTGGTATATGACTGTGATAAGTCTGCTTCATTCATGTTTATTTTTTTTCATTTTAAACTTGGAAGCATTGATATATGCTGTTTGAAACAGAACTGCCTTAATGGTTTATGTAGCCCCTGTGATCTTAGCAAAACCAGAGTAGAGAATATGATTCCATTATTTCAAGGTATTTTAATCTGTCTATAAACAAACTGTATGCTGAGAACAAAAAATTATTTAGAACAGTTGTAACGCTTCTAATTAGTTCACACAACTTTTATGATTTGATTGATATGATTGTACATATGAAAACAGTTCATAGAATTTAGCGTTTATGCCTATCGCTGCTTCCTTCCAAATTCTGTGTGAGATGGCCCCAATTCCATCCCTGGTATTATATCTTCTGATATGGCTAGAAAATATTTTTGCATTTTATATTTTGTTCTCCATCTCATCCTTTCTCTGACATAAGGAGTGGGCAAGAATAGTAACACCATTCTCAGTACAGCCTTTGGTTATAACAGTTCTCTGCTGGTAGAAATCATCCTTAAACATCAGTGAAATTCTGAAAGTAACTGTAATACTGGAAATCAATGAATTAACATACTCATTTGTTAGTGACGGTATTTGTAGATGTGTGTTATGAGCATACCTCATATATCTTATTTTCCACAGGAAAACTTTGAACACGTATCAGAAGTGATAGCTCTGAAAGAAGAAGTTAAATCAGAGTTAACAGAGCCAGGGTCATCGCAGGAAAACTCTCGTGAGGTAATGTACATAATTTGATAAACCATCATCAGGAAATGGAAATGGGTAGAAAATTGCTCAACAGATACCAGGGTTTGATCCTTCATTTCAGGGCACATGATTGGTAGTCCTACAGAAAATATACTTTTTTATGAGATTGACTGTTTACTTACCTAGTTTTCACTTTTCCTTCAAGTTGTTCCACAATCTTGCGTTATGATTTGTGCATCAGTTAGTATTATTCCGAAGACCTCTATTCTATGTAATTTGGGATCTGGTATCATTCCTACTAATACTTTTGAATTTGTAAATAGTTTTGAACACAAAGTAGCTAAAAGACACATTGTTTTGTTACTGTTACAGGATATTTTACTAGTTGTTTCCAAATGAAACAATTTTGTTATCTTATTGATTATATTAATTATTGATTTCTAGATAATTTGTTCATACAAGTTGTAGGTTATATGCTTGTTTACTGTCAGCATTCGCTTGTATACCACACACATTGCAGCCATCTCTTGGGAAGTGAAAAATATTGTTATTCTCCCTAATGTGGTCGGTGGTGTTACTAGTCCATTTTGACTTATAATATTTGTACCAGGAAGTACACCTCAACCCCGCACATTTAATAGATGTGCCTTAAGGAACACTATCTATTGAACAAAACTTGAAACTGCTAATGCATAAAGTAGTAATCAGAAGATGTCACTACTGAATAACTGAGTAATATTTTATTTTAAAGTTACTTAAACTGACTGGATTTCTTTGTTTTGTTTTGGTGTACATCTAGAAGTTTGAACTTTTCTCCATAGATGTCCGTACAAAAAACTGAAGTCATGCACTCTGGTACAAGGTGTAATAATTAATGATTTAAAGAAGTCTTGTGTTTATAAGTTTTCTCATCTAAATTGACTTTCATATATATTGATAGTTCATGGTTTGCGGCACTTCCTTCTCATCCTGCCTGCTTTGGAGTTTGGCCAATCACAAATTTTCTGTATTTATTTTTTGGCCGATCATAAGCTTCTTGTATCTACTTGAGTATCCAATAAATTGAGAGAGTGTGGTCGGATTTAGTCTGATGCCTTCTCGAACTCTCCCCTCGGGTATAAATGCCGCGGCTTTTTCTAGTTACCTCGTCTAAACTCGTCAAATTTCTGAGTGTGTGTGTTAATAGAGGAGGCGGTGTGCCTAATTGTTCGGCAGGAAGTACATCAGCCCAGTTAAAAGCCACCAGTTTTCTATCTCTGTATCTATTTCCGCAAACTCACCCGAGGGGTAGGTTCTTATATTTAACTATGTAATCATCTGTTTTCTATAACGTAAACTTTCTTTCTGCTAATGTAAAATTTCATACAGACTTAAACTGTAAATCGGTTAATAGAGAATTCTTTACCATCTCGAATTCTCCTTCAATTTATCTGGAGGTGGCTGCGATTTTGTAACTTTTTTTCCTCCTGTAAATCACTCATTAACTTCTTTTTTTATTCACCTCAGTAGTGTGGGATTCCCTAGCCTCTGCATCATCGGGCCACAAGCCCAAGTAGGGAATTAAATCTTGTTTTTAAAGGAGCGCAAGTGTACGGCTCCATACATTTTGAGTTTGGGCCAGTATTTTATCCTGTTCTTCTTTTCCACAAAGGCCCAGTAGTATGGGTAATAGATACCCCTGTGTAAAGGAATTGTAAATTGTACGTTGTGCCTTAAGAGGCAAGAAATTGTAAGGTTTGAGCATAGCCTCCTTGGTTGAATTTAAAGAGCATGTAAACTCTTTCGTGATATTGGTGTAATATTGAGGGGGCCTTCGGAAGGCTGTACGTGTAACCTTTGGAGCAAGGTGCTCTTGAACTGTGTCTTGGAAGATATCTCTCGTTATCTAAACAAACACAACATTTGTGAAGTTGTAAACTTGTAAATTGGAGATGGAAGCTCAAAACTTGTAATTTCCAACCCTTGGCTTTCTATTTTTCTTTGCTATTTTGTATCTGACATTTTGTTCCTTCACCTAGTGAAAATTTTTGTTAAGTTTGAGATCTGAGAAGAAATATAACCTTTATTTTAAAGTTTAAATTAATCTTTGATATCGTAGATAGACCCATTCAAAGCCGACACCTTTTTTCACCTATCTGCGTTCCACAGATAATCCCGGAACAATATTACTTCAACATGCAAGGAATAGATAAGCGATTCAAGAGTTATCTTGCCTTTATGTTTCATAGTTCGTAAGGGATAGTGTTTGTGAATAAGGCTAGTAAGTTCACCGTTACTCAGCTGAACTTTCGTTACGTGAATGAATTCGTCATTACCAGGATATGTTGATTGTTGATTCCCATAGGGAACCTCAAACATTTGTTCCAAATGAGTAAATTTATAATACCAATATAAATGGTCCGTCCAAATGTCCAATAACGGACCATTTATATTGGTATTACCAGGATACACATTAGATCACTGTCATCGCCCACTTCATAGCATTCGTGTCATCTTCTTTCAGTTTGACTATGTTGCTATGGGATATTTCATTGCCCATTTATTGAGATATTCATTTCAACATCTCTTCTGGGAGTTGTGGGTTAGCTGCTGAAAGTATAGCCTTGTGGGCAAGGTTGTATAATCATGATCAGAGAGTGAAGTAATTGGCTCTCCTATAAGGAAATGGGATGTTGTTAGGTAGGAAGTGTCAAAAGGGTCATCATTTAGCTTTGGTGAGGGGATGTGAGTATGTGTTGTAATAATGGTCCCTTCTTTGTTGGTGGAGCGATAAGAACCCATCACTCATCTGAGCTGATATATCAGACTCTTGACAACTGCTTCCCAGATTCCACCAGTGTGGTGCTGCAGAAGGGATGAAATGCCACTTGAGTCCCATGCCTGCAGTTGTGTGAAAAGTAGGTTTTCTGAGGGTTGTTTTGTAGAAAGGCCTTGATATCTGTAGCTGCTCCAAAGAAGTTTGTTCCATTATTGCTGTAAATATTCAGGAGTTGACCTCTATGAGAACTAAGTCGATAAAGTGCGGAGAGAAATGTTGTTGTGGTGAGATCAGGTATCATGTCTATTTAGACAGCCTTGGTAGATAGGCAGTCTAGTCTTGTTCGATTTCACACGATTTTTTACTAGAATTGGGCAGGCATACTCTATGCTAGTTATAACAAATGGGTATGTCAGGGTTAGAGGCACCTTTTGTGTATTTTGCATTAATTGTTCTGAGTTATCTGCATTCAACTTAGAACACTTGAGATGTGTATGAGTGTGGCTTCTTTCAGTCCCCTTTGCTGATGAGATCCTAAACTTTTCTCTCAGTGTGTTGAGTGCCATTATGAAGTAGATGAAGGTGTTCTGCCATCATAATTATATTTGTGAGATGAAGCAGAATTTCTAATTCTTCCAGTCCACTAGTATTGGAGTATTGTGCAGTCTTCCACCGACAAGAAGATGGCCTTCCTTATGTATGATTGGATGTATAGTCTTTATATGGGTTGATAGTTTCCTACACATTAGTCTAACATTTGTATACAGGGTTCATCTCCGATACAAACAGTGGACTTTAATTTCACTCCGTGGGTTGTTTACAACAATCTCAGATAATTGTATGTCACAAATCTCATGACTGGTCCGTATTAAAATGTACATTAATTCAGCAATGTTACAAAAGTTTATTGAAATCCATGTATTCAGTACACATTGGGTTCTTAATATTAAGATTTTGATCTTGTCATACTAATTTAAGGAGACATGTTTTGCCCATTGCATGGGCATCATCAGCCATGATCTCATTCCTAAGGGATAAAAATCACGATCCTGATCACTCTAGTCAAAGTGTTACATAGAGGAACGTGTGTTATAAATATGAGGAGACTTGTTGTAATTTCACAAATGACAATTTGCACAATTAAGACATGTCTAAATTCACAAATTCCAATTTACACAATTAAGGCACGTCTAAAAGATGTTTGGTGAAAGGATGTATGTGTTATGAGAGTGGTCCATTCTTTGTTGGTGAAGCGATAAGAATCCATCACTCTTCTGAGGTGATATATCAGACTCTCGACAGCTGCTTCCCAGATTCCACCGAAGTGTGTTGCTGCAGGAGGGATGAAATGCCATGTCAGTCTCATGCCTGCAGTTGTGTGAAGAGTTGGTTTTCTGAGAGTTGTTTTGCGAGAAAGCCTTGATTTCTTTAGCTGCTTCGAAGAAGTTTTGCCATTATCGGTGTAAATGTTCAGCCTACAGCCAACATTGCATAAGCTCAATGCTCCGCCCATCTCCTCTCCTCCGCCACACTCCTTTCCCTAAATGCCACACAGATACAATACAAGATGTGCAAGTGTCATTTGTTCTGATGCTGCAAAGGCAACTAGTTAACACCAGAAAGGTCGAGGGGGTAAGTAAATGTATACACAGCATTTTTTGTCAAATTTAACCCTTATTTCCTAATCTTGAATATCTTCCTACCCTCCTCTCGTTACAGATTCTTTACCACACAACCCTCAATAGTAGATTTCAACATTGAAGCTGTAGCCAACTTCAAGCATGAGCGTCCCCATTTGACTAATAAGACAGGAGGAGGTTATCACATCAGCTAGTAAAAACATACACATTAACACACATTCATGAACATCTTTTCACTTCTACAAAAAAAAAAAAAGAAGACTGGCCTCACCATCCAAATACAGGTTTAACAGAGTTTCGCCCATACGGGAAACCGGGGAATGTCAGGGAATTCAATAAATAGCAGGAAATCCAGGAAATAACAGGGAATTCAGAAAAAAATCTTGAAATTCGTTCTTCTACCAGTTGAAATGGTCATACCATGTTTATCCATTAATAGAAGCACATGTTTCAATTTTTATAACATTAATCTTGGGTATGTCTTTTATGCCAGGAATAAATTGTAAATAAATCTGAATAAACATTAAAGAAAACAAGTGTGATCTTGAATGTTAAGTAACCAATAGCATCAGTAGCTATATGGATAGGCTATAGCAAGCAGTAGCGACTATGATTGTTCGACTGATCGATCGAATTTTCAATGTTTTGATCTGCTTACTATTGTATATTCTGTGTTGTTGGCGAATGGCAAGGCCTACATTGCGTTCTCAATTTTCTAATCGCTTAAATACATTGCTTCCACAACAAAATTTGTGTATAGACAAAATACCACAACCCAACGGATGACTGTTTGTTTACTTTGAAATGACATGTGCGATAGTCACTACCTCGTAAAATGTATATACTGACAAAAAACACTGACTGAATGCAGGAAATGGGCCGATGACCTTCGATGTTAGGCCGCTTAAAACAACAAGCATCAACAACAACAACAATGCAGGAAAGTGTGAAATTCGCTGAAACTTAACACTCATTCTAGTGCTCATTATTATTATTATTATTATTATTATTATTATTATGATTATTATAGTTATTATTATTATTATTATTATTATTATTACTACAATTATTAAATGTACTGATGTAGGTAAACCTTGTGTAAATGTGTAATGCATCAGGACACCGTTCAGGCCGCACCATGTATAGTTTCTAACCTATCTGTTGACATGTTTGGTGTCGGACGTGAGTGAATGAGGCTCCACAGTAATCAAGTGATTTGAAGGTGTTATACAGCAGTGGAAGTGATAAAAACTTGCAGAAATGTTACATTTGTATATACCACATGTTTTTTCGGTATTGATCTTCTTTTTGTTTCAAATTTTCATTGTAAAGAAAATGGCCCACCGAAACAATGGAGTTGGAAGCCCAGCCACTACCAGTGCTGCCAACATACGCTGCCTCATGAAGTGTGTGTGGACGACTTCATTAATTCGGACAGCTTCCTTGAAAAAATTGTGCAGGCCATTTTGACCTGCATAACAGAAGTGGTCATAAAAGAACTTGAAAAAAGTTTAAAATTTAATATCATAACACTTTCAGAGTTACCTAAAAAACTTGATAAGAAGGAGACAGAAATCCACAAACTGAAGAAGGATAGGGATGCCAAGTGTGATTCATTGGAGCAATACAGCAGAAGTAATGTAAGAATTTTCGGCATCCCTGAATGTTCGAACGACAGCTGTGATGAACCAGTGCTGAACGTGTGCAAAGCAGGTGTAGATGTTAGACTTAATGGCATTGATAGGTGTCACGGAGCAGGACCTCGATCACCAGGGAAAATGAGACCTATCCTAGTGAAATTTTTGTCCTATCGCTCATGTCAGGATATCTTCACTAGGAAAAGGAAACTGAAAGGCTCATCCACGAAAATCCATGAAGATGTAATGGCTATCAGAATGTCCATCTTGAAAATGGCAATTCAGCATTTTGGTTGTACAAACACTTTGACTTACTCAGGAGACATCGTAATCAAAAATGCCGACGGGATGATATTAAGAGTGTGCCAGTTAATGGAACTTCCTATGGCATAAGCTTCTGTTGCAGTGCTGCCTTATCACTTGGCAATGTGAGTCCACTCCCATCTTTCAACATAAGTCACAGCTGAGAACCTAGTTTTTTCAAGTAGCTTTATCTATGTACCTAGCTCTCTACTTATCTATCCATTTACTGTATTTATTTATCTATTTATCTAAAGATCTATTTGCTTATCTCCCTTCTGATCCTACCACCTGTCCATCTACTTACCCTTTTTATTAATTTTCCTAACTGGTTCTAACTTAAGTTAGGCCTCCATATTACGTCCACATAGATCTCACACCAACACTACGTACAATAAGCTCCTACTTGTGTATTCTGTATGCCTAATCTGCTGTTGCACATTATTATTATTATTAAAATTATTACTACTACGGACAATTTCACTATCTAAAATATGTTAATTGCTGACCATTCATAGGATATAGTCGCATGCTGTGTTCTAGTTAATTTTATTTTACTAATTGGCAATGCATACCACAGCCGTATTCCCTATGACCATAGCAATACTTTCCCTTGTCACACTTCCCCTTCCCAATCCATCCCTTCAACCTGTCTACCTGCTAGTCCATTGACCCAGTCCCCACTCCTTGAAGCTGCAACACACATTCTCCAGTCAGCCCTAAATAGACATAAAAGCGCACTTCACATGTCACCTTAATGCAAAGAGTTTAGTTTCTCAAGCTCGTATACATGAACTAAAAGCGATTTTCATACTACTGTCCTTTGATATAATCTTATGCAGTGAAAGTTGGTTCAAAGTCAAACAGCAGGCTAAGAATCTGGAATTACCTGGCTACTGCCTTCTGAGAAATAAGAGACTTGGCAAAGGGAGAGGTGGGGTCTGTGCTTTGTCTCTTCGTGCTTGATACCTCAAATTATCTGTCCGTCTCCTCAACCGTATGAGCGAAAACCTGAGTACATGTTCATAGAGATACAGGTCCCTACTGTGAAATGCTTAGTAGGTGCTGTATACAAGCCACCTAAAGCTCACCGTTTGAATGATTTAGAGACAGATCTTAACAGAACCTATGTACAAACATGTTATAATGATGGGAGACTTCAATACAAACCTTCTAGATTCAGATCCTTCCAAAACCACCCATCTATTGAACATGTTTCTGGCATGCGGTATGGCGATCCTCCTACTTTCTCCCACTCACCACACTAAAACTTCACACACACTACTGAACGTAATAGTAACGAACAACCCTGACATAGTATTACATCATGGCCAGATATCTCCTCCCGGACTGTCAGCCCATGACAATATCTTTATGTCTTACGCACTGCAATACCCCAAACATAAACCTAAATATGTGACTTACAGAGACTATTGCCATATTGACATCGAAAAATTATTGAAAGACGCTATTTCGATGCTGTGGCAGGAGATAACTCATACAACTAACATTGACAACATGGTCAACCCTTTCAATAACATGATATTTCACATTTTTGACAAACACGCCCCTCTATGAACAGCACGCATCTTTAAAAGACTCCTCCGTGGATAAAAAATATTAGAAGTAATGATGGCCAAGCGGGATGCAGCTCATAGGAAATATAAACATTACCCGACAGAGGAAAACTTTATTACAAATGACTATGTATTAAAACGGCCGATACAGTAAGAAACGCTCGACTATCGTACGCCCATGACCTTATAAAACCTCACGTAAGACCTTATGGAAGTCAATCCGACAATTCGGACTAAATAAACCGAACAAGGTAGACGATTTGGAGTTTTCTGTTGATGAATTCAATAATCACTTAATGTCTTCCCATGTTCAGTTAAACGAAGAAGCAAAAGAAAATCTTTTGAGTAAAAATTACAACCCACTACGCATAGGCAGAGACAAATTTTATTGTAGTTATGTCTCACCTCTGCAAGTGAAAGCGCTTTTCTTGCAAATTAAAACTAAATCCACAGGGGTGGACAACATATGCATTACAATGATAAAGAAAATTATCGACACCATTATTCCAGTATTGACATTCATATACAACTTCTTCCTTCAAAACAGTGTATTTCCAACTGTCTGTAAAATGACCCTGGTACATCCTTTACAAAAAACAAAATCTCCTAGACTAAACAGTGACTACAGACCTATTAATATACTGTCTATAACAGCCAAAGGACTCGAACACATTGTGCATAATCAAATCACGAACTATCTCAACTACCACGACATGCTAGACCCACACTAGTCAGCTTTCCGACGAAATCACAGTACATGTACTACCTTATTAAACGTGAGTGATGAGGTTACTGATGAGCAAAAGCTGACAATTCTAGTATTGTTGGACTTCAGCAAAGCATATGACTCTGTAGACTATGAGTTGCTCCTATCCAAACTTTATCGCCTAGGGTTCTCCTACAGTACTCTGAAGTGGATGGGAGCCTATTTACGCGAACGTCACCAAAGTGTCGTCAATCAGGGTACCTTTTCTTCGTGGCAATATGTAAAAACAGGTGTAACACAAAGGTCAACCCTTGCCACTTTCTGTCTATATCAACGACTTAGCTAAACAGCTGACTCATTGTAAATGTCACATTTTTGCTGGCAACGTACAATTGTATATCCTTGCAAAACCAACAGACGTTTCGGAAGCAATCGAGGAAATTAGCATGGATCTAGTACGCCCTCCTCGTGGCATTGCCCCATAGGTTAGCATTGGGAGCACTCTACACCCATGGTCTTGACGGGTTCTTTTATTGTTGTGGGGCTGTTTCATAGGATCACAGGACTTTGTATGTGCCTCAGCTAGCTAATATGTTCCGGTGAATAGAAATCGCATCAACGGTGGAAAATTGGATTCGGAATTCTAGCGGGCGGCTTATTATCAAATTTCTATATTAAAGTTTCTAAGCCAATCGCCGTTATGTTTGCATCACCTATTTTCAAAATTTATGACATGCTTGTAACAATCGAGACCTTGTCTTGAATTAAAATTGATTATACCAAATATGATCTTGGAATTTGAATTAATTTCATAAGTAAGGCCATGTATATCTATTTCATAATGAAAAGATGGAGATATTCTGGATCGGATTATATTTATTAATAATTATAAATGATCCTACTAGTTAAGACGAAACCAAAGTATAACCCAGATTTCAAATATTACCGAAAAACAAATTGGTAATGACATAAAACGGCTGTCGTAATTTAATTAATTTATACCCGATTCAACATAATGCAGTGATTTCAAATTGATCATTCCTCATTTTGTAATAGCTATTTGAAATTCCAAACCTAAATCTATATTTATTCAATAACATGCCTAAACCTGGAAAATTACCATTATGACCGTGTTCTTTCTTTTACTCCACAAGTTTTAGGTATTCTTATTCCTTCAGTTTTGATTTGATGTCTGATTTTCAATAGGAGAATCTCGTTCATGTCAAATTCAGCTGATAATAATGTCTTTTTATATGTGATGCCTAACCTAATTAAAATAATCACCACCTTCACTAACTCGTACGTCCTGATGAGGTTCGCCTCAACGCGACAATAATTACACGTCCATCCTCGCGCATACCTCCGAGGATCATGTTACCTTAATGCTAATGCATAAAATAAATAATCAAAGATAATATACATAAGGACAAGAATATATACTCTCAAATGTTAATAAAACCACATACGACATCTCTACTACATCTACTAAACTACCATGTCCATGAAGTAAACATCTAACTTATTAATATCACGTCATATATCCTCGAAGCCGTACGCGTGGTAAGCCTTATGCACGCCTCAAACACGTCGCCGTCATACTGACTAAAAACCCTAATGATTGACATAAATTTTGAATATGACATCCGAAACGTAACGATAATCGATAGGAGAATTGTGACCGATATCTCATCGCAATTAATAATTATCTGCCTTACCATCTTAGCCTACACTTACATATCAACATTACGATCCCAGCATTCAATCATGTAAGAGTATTATAACCTTAACATCATCTTATACCAGGGCATTACAATTTCAGCATTAGCTTATATACGAGTGTTACACCTCCTTTTGCTTTATCTAACTTCACACTGGCATAACGCAATTAAATAATACGTTCTATGTAGCGACATCAAGATAAATCTTCATTGTCACCTTCCATCTTATTAAATAATCCACACAGCACAGCACTTTTCATTATTTCAACCACTAAATTTTATGTAAGCTAACCCACACATCAGTGGCATATCACGATATCATCCCCATGTTTTATTATTCATCATCATAATAACTATTACCGCCACAAGCACTTAATACACTTGAATTATTCATCAACACAACGACCACCATCATCGCAGGTACTTAATATATTTGACACTCACACCATCATCATTGTCATTATTATTATTATCTCACGTTGATTCACACTAGTGTCATTACTCACAACATTACTACATTTGTGTCACTTACCTGCATTACCAAGGTTAGCTTCGCGATAAATATGCTGATTCTATGTTAATGTTGTTACATATGTATACATAGGCTCGTGTCTTCCAGTAATCACGGCACTACAACATAATATAAGCGATGTCGAAGTCATCCACTAACATAACCATTCATTCACTCGCATGGTATCGTATCATTTCGAATGCCGAGTCGCCAAACGCATATGAGAATTCCTATATACCAAATAACATAATATCACGCCGCTCGAGGTGTAATTACTATTACGTTTTGGCGAACTACTTCAGAACATGTACTACATATACATTACTACCTACATTAAAGAAACTAGTAACTAAAATAAAATACAGATGCATGTTGCATCAAATAAAGTGCACACAGTAAAAAGACATCATTATAATGGAAAGCAGTTACTGACTTGAATGGCCAGGGTTATATGAATCACTGGCTTAGGTTATCCATCCCGGTAACCACTTCATCATCTCAGCTGGACCTACTCGTACATGATATAGCACTCCATATTCTCCTGTGAATTAGTACTTCTTGAATACATTTCTGACAACATCATTTTAGACTCATGCAGGTTACACCTGAAAGAGGTTATTATTAGTTCTTTGACAACACACAGAGCCACTAGTAAATCAATGACGCATACACTTATGATTATATGAAGTTATTTACGATACGGACAATCTCTCTTATATATCGTATTGCTCCTTCTGTAATGGCTTGGCCTTTATACAATCATAAGCATATCACCGTTATTTTAGGCCAGGTGCATTCGCTTAACTGCATATACATATCCCCTAATAACTTCCTTTTGCATACAATTTCTAATTTTTACATATCATTTCCATACTACCATTACATTGACATTAACAATGAACAAGAATACTTGTAACGTTTTACACAAGTCATAGAATAACAAAATTAGATACTAGATGTGGAACTCTTAGTTGTTTACTTACATCAACTGACACCTAGATGTCGCTACCGTTCTTATTAACAAATATCGATATTTTATACTCCGTAACATTACCCTATGTGTTCAATCTCTGGTTTCGTCTTGTTTTCATACATTCTACATTTTACATTTGATTTAATTCTAACAATATTTACACATATATACACGTTTTCTCTGCTTAGAGATGAAAGTAAAGTCCTTTCTTCACAATCACTTCATTGCGTATTCGACATTTATAAACCAGTCCTCGCCTAAACTGCTCCGGCGCCATGTTTCCGGACCTCGTGCTAGTTGGTTTTGTTTGCGCTGTAGCATATGTCACACATGAATACGGCACACTAGAAGCCATAAGCTAATGATCTTCCCAGCATGGACTTATTTTAAACCCAAAACATCCCAAACCATAGCAGTTGCCCACTCAAGACTTATTTCCACTAATTACTGCATGCCCACTCCTCAGGTATGACTTCAAAAGCAAGCTTTACTCTAAAAAGTCTCGGAGTGGTCATTGAACAGCACCTCTCGTGGACGGATCAGAGAATATCTGTGAGTAGACGATTTTTCGCGATGCTGCACCTATTGAACAATTTCAAATTTACTTTCCCCATTCAGTTTAAGGAATAAACTTGTTGAAACCCTCGTTCTTCCAATATTCGATTATTGTGACGTAGTTTACAAAGGCATGAAAACCGAGCTTCGGGATAAACTACGATGTGCACAGAATGCCTGTGTAAGATTTATATTTAATGTGAAATTTTCAGATCATTTCACCCAGTCTTATGTCGACCTCGGATGGCTACGCCTTGATGACATACGCAAGCTGCATACCCTAACTTCATTGCATCAAATCCTTACCTTACAATCCCCATCTTACTTGTATGAACAATTTCATAGCCTTTCTGAACACCATGATAAAAACACCAGAGCGCTGAACTCGACATTGCTCGCTATTCCTAAGCAAAAATCATTTACCTACAATAATTCCTTCACTGTTGTGGCCAGCCGTGAATGGAAATTCCTTCTGCAGGAGGTCAGAGGGATATCAAACCGAGGAAGATTTAAAAGTATGTGCTAAATATATCTCTATGAAACGAGCTTGTAGAGCGACAGATTTCTTCTTATTCACCTTCTTCTCCTCATCCTGGCCTTTCCTCCTCCTCTTCTTCTTCTCCTTATATCATTCATCAGTAGTATTAGAGAGTACTCAGCTGTGGTTCCCTGCATAGTTAACCTTATCCCGATCCTCATTTTGTAATGTTTTTCGCAAACAATAAAAACACGAAAACTGTAACATTTGTTTGTGGGTTGGATTCTCCAAATTATTATTATTATTATTATTATTATTATTATTATTATTATTATTATTATTATTATTATTATTATTAGTATTATTATTATCATCATTATTAGTGTGTATTTTTTATGGTACTTAATCATTGAATAACCGAGCTGAGTAGCTCAAACGGTTAAGGCGCTAGCCTTCTAACCCCAACTTGGCAGGTTTTATTCTAGCTCAGCCCAATGGTATTTGAAAGTGTTCAAATACGTCCGCCTTGTTTCGTTAGATTTACTGACACATGAAGGAAAGCTTGCAGGACTAAATTCTGGCACATTGGCATCTTGAAAAATTGTTTAAAGCGGGGATTGAAATTTCTGCACTTAGCAAATTCATTGCGGAGCTGAGTAGCTCAAGAGGTTGAAGTGCTGGCCTTATGTTTCTTATTGTGCGTGAACGTTGACTATTCAGCATGAAGGCAGTTTTGTTCTTCAAAATTATTATTGCAAACTTTTCAAACTTTCGAGTGTAGTTAGTAAGACGTAAAGAGAATATTATTATTGCCCCCCCCCCCGTGAAAGGAACTCGAATTTGATGTGTTTCAATTAATCAAACAAGCTTTTAATGTACAGTCCTTTAGTTAGCATTCTTGTTTCTTGCCAATGTAAAGAAGCCACTGGTTCGATTCCTAGTTTGGTCGATGGTTGTGTGTATTGAATCCTTTAGCTATTATGATAGTCAACAGTCCAAGGGAAAGTGTGCTGAATTTGTTTACCAGGTGGCCTGGGGATTTTTTTATTGCTCCCTGCTCTAATGTTAGGTGCCATGTGATGTAAACGTTTCAGCAGGAAATTACACATCTCCAGCTTTCAAATCTGCAGCCCACAGTTCGATGCGCGAGCAATAAACTTTGTATTCCCTGTCTTAGCAATTAAGTTACTTCCAAGTCTGGTCAACTTGCTCGTACCGCCAATGTTCATTTTCTAAGATGTGCATGCTAGGCTAATTGCAAAAACAATGAACTTTGTATTTCATGTCACAGCAAATATTTCCAAGTCTAATCAGAATATTCCTACAATCAATTTCATTTTTGCTGAGACGTACATGTGTCACGACCTTACTTAATACAAAATTTGTTGCATTCTCTTTCCACATTCAGTTAACATAGTTTGTGCCAATCGTTCACACTTAGTCTTCAGTGAAAGAAAAGCTTGTCATCGACTCCGGGTCAGGTTGAGGTCTTTCAACATTTTTTCTTTTTATGAACTTAAGACCTTTAGTTCTGAGTCGAAGTTAGCTCCAGGTTTGAGAACCCAAATCAGCGATTGTTTTCTTTGCTCAGAATTAGAAGTTTGAATTTTTGGAGTTCGATATTTGAATAGCACTTCGCTTTGGGTCCAAGCGTGCTCCATGTTCAAATCCTAGTATTGCTAGTGATTTTTCCTTTGAATCTTGTAACGCTAAACTAGGTGCTTCAGTGAAACACATAAGCTGTTAATGTAGTCATTTAGTTAGCATGGTTGTTTGTTTCCCAAGTAAATGAGTCCCGGGTTCAAATCCTAGTCGGGTCGGCGAAATTTTCATTTCTTGTAGCTCAAAAGTTGGGTGTTTCTGTACTTAACACACAATAATTTAGTTACTATGGTAGACAGCAATCCAACGGAAAGGTTGCTGAGTTAGATTTCCAGTCGGTGTGGGGAATTTTTTTAATTTCACGCAGCTCAAATGTTAGGTGCTTAGAATTAAATAGAAACTTTCAGCGTGCAGTCATTTACTTAGCATGATACTCAGCAGTCCCAGTCACATGTAGTGAAAATTTGTTTGATGTTCTGAACGCTTAAGTTTTAATCTCTTAAGTCATATCAACAGTGTTATATTTCTAGAATTCTAGCAAATGATTTTCCGTGGTTTCCCATTTTCACACCAGGCAAATGCTGGGGCTGTACCTTAATAAAGGCCACGGCCGCTTCCTTCCCACTCCTAGCTCATTCCTGTCCCATCGTCGCCATAAGACCTATCTGTGTCGGTGCGACGTAAAACAACTAGCATAAAAAAGAATTCTAGAATAATTCTAAAATTCAAATTTCTGAGCTCGAATTGTTACAATAAACATTTAGAGTTCCAAACACTAAAAACCAGCAGTACATTACGCAACATATGTGACTCTGCAGCCGCTCAGCTTGAGGACCTTGAAATGGCTTTATAGAGGTATGTCCCTATGAATAGTGCACATGTGTTAAACCTTTCACCATCTCCACAGTCCCATATCATCATCTTGTTCCACATTCAGATCTGAGCCCTAGACCATACCTTATTCCCTTTTGCCCTTTAGTTTGTTGCCCTTTTGGCCTTTTGCAGTCACTCAGCTCCATGACCTGATGTCAACTTTCCGCGTTATGCTCCCATGAATAAAGCACATGTATTAAGCTTTACACCATCTCCCTTGTCTTATTAAAATAATGTGAATGGCCGCCATGCACTACGAAGCTCAGCTCCTAAAGCCCATGCACCATGTCTCATCTTGTCTAGTTACGTTAAGCCTGGGGTTGAATGTCAAACTCGAGTCTGTAACGCCCTTGTAAGGTTAAGCCGGGCAGCAAATCCGTGCTTGATAGCTTAAGCCAGCACTCTTGGACATCAAACTTGAGTCTGTAAAGCTAATGACCTTGTAAGGTTTAGCCTAGGGTTGAGTCCATGGCCTGTGATGTTAGGCCTCGTGTCAGATCCATGCATGTTAGGTTAAGTTTGCATTCTTGGCTAAGCCCTACTTTTCAAATACCCCCACCCTCCAAGAGTTAGGTCATGTGAGGTTAATCATTTTAGTTAGGCATGATTATTACATTACGTGTGTTCTTCATCATTTATTGAACATTCGAGAACTTATGTCTCTCTCGCTATAAGAATCATGATCGAATAACTAGAAGAATGATCACTTTAGCACATTAAGATGATTTGTCAATCTATCTTCCCACATTATAGAAGATAGCCTAATAATGGTTTAATATTTGCATTAATTAGATACGTTTCCTTAATTAGACAAGCTTGGTATTGTAGAGTGAGCACAGAGAGTGATTTATTACCTTAAACTGTGCTGTTCGCTTCATATGTTCACTAATATACTCTCCATAATGCAATATTGGTTGCTACTTCCTCACTGTTCATAAATATGAGCTATCATTCCATTCTGTCACTTAAGAAGGCTAGGCTATTTCCATTGAGCACTAACCGCCTTCTTAAATAGAGCATCGTATGTTATTAAAGCCTATTATTAACACTCCTTCATTTACATCCACGTTCATTACTTTTAACATAACTTACCTTTATATCATAAGTTTAGTTCCTAATGTACATAAGTAACATTTGGGTGACAATTTATACTTCATTGATGAAATTATGCAAGATGAGGTGTAATATTATGTAAAAAATTCACAAAGGAATGCACCGTATCCATCCCTGTTAGTGTTTTAGGTTCTAAGTTAAACAAATTGGTCTGTGATTTTTAACACTTAATTGTTAGTGCACTACGTTGTTAATGAAATTCAAATAGTAGAACTATTACAATATCAACACATTTCAACTCTTAGAAGTACACTCATCTTCATAAACAACAGAATACCTTGAAAGACTGGAGGTAGGAAGTTCATATTCACAGGACATGTTCATTAGTATTTTCTGCAGAAACGATTAGCATTTCAGTACCCCAGGTTCGGCATGTGCCCCGTTGCCTAGTAGGCGCTGAGTCCTCCAGGGGCACTGATAACTTATTCCATGTGTGATGGCATCAATACGTATAAGGCACAGATGGGGTCCTGGGTTATAGTCATCCATGCTGCATTCACGTGGCTCCACAGTTCATCTTTGGTGGTTGGCATTGGGTCAGAGCTCCACACCCGTCCTTTCACTATATCACACACATTTTCAATTAGCGCCAAGTCCGATTATCAGGTGAGCCAGGGCAACCGTCTGACATTCTGTGACAACAAGAAAGCACGTGTTCATGCAGCGACATGTGGTCGCGCATTGACCTGCTGAAATAAGGCGTCTGGGGTGTTGTGCAGAAAGGGTGTGGCTAAATTCGCAGGATGCCATTCAGGTAGGTCAAACTGGTAACAGTGACCTGGACACACACCAACTGAGATTTGTGGTTGTACCCAAAAGCACCCCACACCATAACGCCTTTAGTTGGCGCTGTATGTCTTGTGTGAAAGCAGTCAGTGTGATGCCTCTCCCCCTGTCTGCGGCGACCCAAAATGCGGCCATCATTTTCAAACAGAAAGGACCTGGATTCGTCCAAAAACACTATCTGCTGCCATTCCTGTCCCCAGTGACGTCGTGTCATACATCATTGCATTCTAGCATGTTTATGCACATTGGTCAAAGTTAGGCGGAGAAGTGGAAGACGCGCTGGTAACCCATATCGTAATCAACGGGGACGGATTGTCACTCCTGGTAGTGAACGATGTGTTCCACTGTTCCACTGTTGCGCCAGAGCCGAGGAAGACGCAAATCTGTTCTGCAATGCCATCCGGATGAGGTGTCGATCTTTTCTGGTTGGTGTGACCGGACCCATCTCGTTGTGATCTACGGCCTTCTATGAACGTTCTGTACACAACCGCTGCACTGCCGACACACTTCGCACACAAGCTGCAGTTTACCAGATAGATGTATCACGTTCTCTCATGCCAATAATTCGCCTTCTTTCAAACTCACTAACTTGACAATACTTTTCTTGCATACGTCTGCGAGGCATCAGGCACTTCTGTTCAAGTCACGCTGGTCCATTACCTTTGGTTTATAGTGACAACGAGAGCCGCAGGCACAATTTACGAGTCCGTGGTTGTGCGCAGGGATATCGATGTGGACCTTGAAGCTGAGGATCGGCATGTTTCAAATGCTAATCGTTTCTTCAGAACATACTAATGCATATGTCCTGTGAATATGAACTTCCTATTCCTAGTCTTTCAAGGTGCTCTGGATTTTATGGACATGAGTGTATTTCAATCATTCACAAAATTTACCAACACCAATAAGTAGATGAGAAGCGGTAAGAATCTGTAACAACACAAAATAATAGAAGATATTATTTCAAGAATGAAGTCCTTCTGAAAAGGAAATTAATATTAAAAAGGTTCTCTACCTTTTATGATGGAAGTTGATTAAGTCCTGGCTGGCAACGTCTCACGATTGGTCCCTTTAGCACCCTTTAGGGTGTCGTGGGATCTCCCCTTTTAGTGGCACATTCCGGAAGTAATATCCCTTGCAAGGTGCACCATGATGAAAGTAGAGATTCCTCTTGCAAGCAGCATGATGATTCCCCTTGTTCATTGTCTTGCAGGCTTCTTGTAACAGTAGGCTTCCACTCACACACATACACATACTGACACATACTGAAACTAAAGTGTCACATCAATATGTGTTCCAACCATGCCTATTTAAATGCCAGTCGACACGTAACTTGCGGGTTCAGATGATTTGCACACCACATGTGTTCTGGAATTAATATTGTAGTGGTTATGTCGCGCAGAAGACGAAATAATGTGTTCCCTTTGTAAGACATCACGGCTAATAAACGACGTTTGGCATTGAATATCTTGTCGAATTATAGTGGGAACGCGAAGTGAAGTTGTGCTTTAAAGTAGAGCAGTATGAAAACAGTAGAGTAAAATCTGAGTAAGTTGAGCGTCGGTTTCACACTGATTTTATCAGTCCTCAGTCTAGAAGGTTTGATTAGTAGGAAACAAATCATACATTTCTTCACGTCTTCTTATAGTATCATGGTTCAAAACTGGTCTTGTGAAGAATTCTGAAAACTTACCGGGCGGTGTTAGCCTTGAAAATTTTAACTGTTCATATCTGTCACATGTTAACCTCCTGACCAATAAGAAAATAGGGACGGGTCGCCACACGACCATGCAGCTATGAGCTTAAAGGCGAATTTCTCCAAGGTTATCAGATCTTGGCATTCACCAGAGCTGTTATAAATGACCCATTGACCGAATTAAATTAAGCTTTTGCAGCAATCTCAATTTTAACTCCAATTATGCCATTTTCGGGTGCAGTGTGTTGTAGATGAAAGATTTATTTCCACAGTATATACTGCTGTATTAATTATACAGAAGTATTACAAGTGCATTATTTTGATTTATTGATGCCTTGTTGAATTAGTAAAATTGGTTTGCAGAAATCCTGTGTGTGGTGTGAAAATCGCATTTTCAGTATAGATTGTTGTGTAGAACTTTAAGGTGAAATTATCTGTAGACTTGTACAGTGCTTACGCAGTGTCATTCTACATTATTGACAGTTAACTTCTCTGAGATGCCCAGCTATCGTTTAGCTGTTAATGTTAATACTATAATTGGTTTTACAGTAAAATAATGATAATCCTTACATTTACTATTTCTTAATTGATATTTCACCCATGTGTCATAGAAATGTGTTTGATCCAACCCTGTCTCCTCATTTTGGAGATAAATTGACCCGTGAGTATTTCTCTATGCCCAGATACCTTTGATGCATGATTCCCGTTTACAGCATATACCCTGCAATTTACTAGTATTTTCGTATACTTCTCTGAGTATTAGCTTCCAAATATTCCATGCGATAATTCTGGACGTCGGTTTATCTTCACATAAATTTGTACTTTGTTTCTTAATATGGATAGATCTGTGTTGATATAGGACAGTCAAAGTTTATAGAACTATTGTGATAAAACTTTTTCTTGATTGTTGTCTCTTTTCCTTTGTCCCTCAGCTGTAAACATCCTTGTGCCTATTTTTGTGCAAAATGACGATTCAGCAGAATGTGCAAATTACCATCCAAATTGCACCCAATTGTACATGATAAGATCTTTTAGAGTAGCCTTCATTATTGACTGGGTGAAATCGCCGGCATTATTGCTATACAATGCATCTTCATTAAGGGTGTTGGAACAACTCATGCAATTTTCACTGCCAGAATGCTAATTGAAAAGCACTGAGAGCACCAGCCGGCAGTGTACATTGTCTTCCTTGATACTGGAATTACTTTCAGCCGTGTTACTACGGCTTGTTGCTGTGTACGGTGTTGAATGTTGACAGATTAAGAAAGGTATGAAGTAGCAATTACACAACATGAGAATGTGTATACTTCATTAGTCGATGGGCATCGCAGCCGTCACTCGTGACGCATAGGATATGTCACCAATGGTTTGGTCATGTCCTTTTGCAGTACCTGACGCAGTTGACAATTTCACCTAATCCTTTGAAATTACTTTACAATATCCACTATAAGGAACATTGAATGTAATATACAAAAATTTAAAACTAGAAATGCTGCTGGGATGGGTAAAATTTCTGGGCATATACGAAAGTAAGTTCTTTGAGATATTGATTAGAGTATGTATGAAACAGCTATACCAGATGAATGAATACTTAGTGTAGTAGCACTCTGTGTATAGAGAAAATGTGCTAAACTTAAAGCCAGTAATTACACACTAGTCGTCATGACTTGTGTTGCATGCAAGCTCTTGGAATGCATTCTTTCTGATTATGTTATACACATTTAAGAAATTACCAACTGGCTCGATAGAAGGTAGTTCAGATTTAGGAAACATTATTCCACTGAAGCTCATCTTGTGGATTCCAGCATGATATAGCAGATATATTAGATTCAGGAAGTCAAATGTATCACGATTGACATATCCAAGAATTTTCTTAGGGTAGATCTCGGGAAACTACTGACAAAAAATTAGTGCGTTCGGGATAGATAAAGATATGGCCAAATTATTAAACATTAAAATTTCGAGAATTGAACAGATAAGATGTTACCAATTTTTAAGTTGATGACATTAGTACTTTTTATGCACCCCCTTAGCTTTCATGAGTGACTTGATTAGACTGGGCATACCCTCAAACAGTATTTTACACTGACTCTTTAAATCGTCATCATGACACCCGATCTGACCCAGATTCTCAATCAAGCCAATTTCTGTCGTTATACTTTTTTTGACTTTTCTTTGCTATTTTCTAAGGATATTCTATGGGGTTCATGTCTGGACTGTTTCTAGGCTTTGTTCTTGCATAAAAATCTTATCTTGCATAAAAATAAATTCACTTTGGCCGAATTACTCTTGCACCTGAGCTACCAAACGGGTTCTTCATACTATACTGTTCACGTCTCATAGTTCCTTCTACAATATATAATCGTCCACAGCCATACCAAGAAAACACACTGCAGACCATCACTAAAGTTGGATGCTTCACTCAATCTAGATGGAATGCTTCTCCTTATCTTCTGACATATTGACTTGTCTCTTCTATGACAGGAAATAACGATTCGTCACTACAGCAAACCTGAAATAAGTAAAACAAATAAGCCTAGCATTAAATGCAATAAGCTGTATGGTTTAAAAGAAGAATTTCATACATTTACTGTGCTGTACGGTTACATCACTTAGATTGGGTTATAGTGGAATAATGAATGGTAATTTAGGAATTACAGTAATTGTCATGGACTTCCTGTTTCCATTCATCAGATGACCAATTCTGGAGGCTCGTGGCACACTGGAACCTCTTTACAGCCATAGCAGGAGTAAACTTCGCTTTGTCTTGAGGTCATCTTGCTTTCATTCCAGCATTAAACAGCTCTCGCCTCAGAGTCCTGGCTAATACAAATGACCCATACTCTTCTAATTTCTTACGTAAATCCAAACTAGTAACCTTGCGGTTGTTTACTGACAAATTAATCAGTTTTGCTTCCTCCTTGGGGTTGGTTTCTTCTTCTGCACACAGTTTCCAACACGTTGTTGACATTTTGTCTTGGGCCGATGACCTTCGATGTTAGGCCCCTTAAAACAACAAGCATATCATCATCACATTTTGTCTTCCCGTTATCTTCATATTTTAAAATTCTACTTACAGATTGCTGTGGTATTTGCAATCTAGAATCTATTTCTTGTTGTGATTGACGTTTCTCAAGAAGTAGCTCTCTGACAATGCATTTCTTGGCGAAAGGTCTCTTCGTCTCCCCATAACCTCAAAATTTGACAGTTCTCTAGAACCACTCTTAAGAAATACAACTGAACTCCTGAATAGTATCAACAATAGATGTAATTTACAGAATGCACAGTCTTAACAATAGGTCACATTATTTACTTCCAAACAGCAACAATATGCAGGTAATAAAGATAAACAACAGAACATGCTCACTAACAAAAATGACACAAAACCATGTGAATAATGAAATTACATTGTGGTTCTTACTGTAGCCACTGTATGAAAAAAATACAATAGTGTGGACCAGGATATCCCAGGTGGAAACTTTGCCTCCAAACAAGTTCAAGGATTAGGTTATAAAGGTCGATAGTTTACATAAAGGTAGAAATATAACTTTTACCATTAAAATTTGGCCACGTCTGGTGTATTTCTACAAAATAGGACTCAGAGCATTAGAGTAGGTGAAGCTTTATATTATCCTGTAACAATTATGGGATTGGGTCCCACAGGGCAGTATTATGAGACCTTTATTTTCTGATATATTAAACAATATGAATGATGAACTGAAAAAAGTGATGAGGCTCTGTGTAATAAATAAGTTTCAGGATTATGAGTAACTGAAAAAGACCTTGACAATATTGTAAGATGGACATCGGGCAATGCTATATTTGTAAACATGGTGAAATTCAGTTTCTTTGTTTCACATATAGAAAGAGTCCTCTCCGGTTTTATTATTGTATTGATGGGTGAAATTTCTTCATGGGGATCTCTGTAAGTACCTAGCTATTCATAATAAGGATATAGCTTCATTATGGTAATCATTTAAACATATTGAAAATAAAATTTACAGATCTCTTAATATGATTATGAGGTTATTTAGGGGTTGTAAAGGAGAGGGCATAGAAATCTCCAGCAAAGCCACAATGAGAGTGTGAGACCATCACCAGTATTACTTGAGTAGAGAACAGGAAATGATCCACAGAAATATCACCATTTCTTGCAGGTGATTTCTAACAAAAGTGTTGTGTTACAGAGATGTTGCAAAGTTTCAGCTGGGGAGACTTGGAGAAAGGAGACAAGTTGTTTGATTAAGCAGTATATTCTGAGATGTCATTGGAGAGATGGCTTGGAATGACATTAGTTGATGAATACATTTAAGTCATGTTCTTTAACTGTAGGAAAGGTCACAACATGAAGATAAGTTTGAATTCAAGGGGACAAATTTTGGCAAATGTTCACTTATAGGAAAATGATTTAGTGATTGAAATAATATGTTTCATATATTTCCACAATCTTTTTTCTATATAAACAACCAACAGCCCTAATTGCTGTTGTTTGATTGATTCATTGATTGATTCATTCATTGATTGGGACATTAACTGATTTATGCTTTTGGTCTTAATGTGATGTACAGAGGGGGAATGATGGATATTTCTATGCTTATGATTTAAGCATTGTCCACTTGTTGGGAAAGTGGTAGGAGTACTGTGGGATTATTTGATATTACAGTGAACTGTTTTTGGAAAGAAAGTATATAGGAACATGGAAATGAACAAAGAGGTGACAAGTCAACTCATATGTAGGAAGATGGGAACAGGGCAGTATGAATATAAGAGGATGAAGAAAATGGCTTGTCATTGTGGAATTAGGGATCAACAGAAAGAGAAACAGAAGCAAGGAATGGTATTGGGTAATGATTCGGAGATACTGCTTACTATTATTTATTTTCCTAAAATTGTACATGTTCACATACATGTATGTGTACATATACTCTGCTGAATATTCACAAATATGTAGGTGATTTTAAATTTACAAATTTGCAATGTTCCTCCCTTTCTATGCTACTGTGTTTACTTCTGTCCAACAGTGTGTTCCTTTTCCTGTTCTTATATCTCAACAATTGTTTGAAAAGCAGTGCCAAAGGGACTCAGGTTAAAACACAGCAGGTCATTGTGCAAGTTAGGTTCCAAAAAGGGTAAAAAATTAAATAAGTAAATGCAATGTAAATTTTAACCTAATAGAATTTGTATAGTATTATTTGAAGTAGTTGCACAAGTGGTATGTGTGTGGATTATGTTTGTAAAACAGAAAACATTATGAGTAAGAGTTTGTAAATTTTATACATTTATTAAGGATGAGCTGTGTGCTTAATAGAGAAAAATAGCAAAAATTGTATAATACTGTTTTTAGGAAATTGTCTTCTTCTCTGTCCTTTTAAAATTAAGTGCTTGATAATAATGTATTTTTGTGTACCATTTACCACCAAGGTAGACACCTCTCTTGCATTTAATGGGATTTTCATTTGATTGTTCCTTTCCATTATATATTTTTTAAATGGGGGATAAATTAATTATACTCTTCTCGTGCCACTATGAAATTTATTTTCTCAGCTGTTTCTATTTTAGGCCTATATATTTTTATTCCTTACTTCTTTATTCTCCTTGTCTTGTTTCTTACTGACAGCCTTCCGAAGATACTAAGGAGGAAATATTCATAGAGGAACAAACTGATGAAAAGCTGTTGCCATACATCAAAGAAGAAACAAAGTACGTACACTACAAGTTTTATACAATATGGAATATGTTGTACCTATTCACAGTTGTGTTCAGTAGTGGTTGGTTTATCCCCAAAAGTGGCCATGTTCATCAGTTCAATCCTGTCTTTACAAGGTTACATTTAAACACTAATATCTGAAAATTCTATTGGTTAAAATTATCTAAAATATTCAGGAACTTTAAGGTCATATTTAATGTTCCATCATGTACTCGTAGTTTTATTCAATATATATCTACAAAAATAATCTCTGGTAAAGCTAGATATTTTTGAAGTGTATTTGTTTACAATGCCTTTAAGCAACCATGAAAAAGTGTTCTTTCTTTCACTTTCTCTGCATCATTTGTTCATCACATTCTTATCATCTGAAATGCTATCTGAAACTATTGCTTCCAGATATTCTGAGTAATATTTTTATACGTGCATGCCAACAGTGACACACAGAAAAAGCTATACTTGTAGATTAGAAATTAAATCTTCTAATTCGAAATTGTTAAGTTTTATGTACATTGTAAACAATAAATATTTCAAACTAACATAATCAGTTTCATTAATCAATATAATGATGGCTCAGTTGAATAATGTGATAACTCGAAGAATGTCATTTTGAAATTATTTGGTTAGATTCCTTTTTTCTGATCATTTCTGTTCTGTTGTGTGTTAAGTCAGATTCCTCCATTTGTGGGCGCCAAAGCAGATAATGTGTTGTAGAAATGAAACTTTGAGGTCAGTTATGCTATATCTTCGGTATCATAGTTTTCAAATAAAACTTGTGCATTGTTATAAGCATAAAAAATTGTGCTATTGATTTATGTTCATTCCAGTGATGTGGTCACACTTTTTGATTCATTTTAGTGTTCATTGTCAGTCAGGTGCTTCTAGAGTTTTGATTGCAAACATACTTACACAATTAGTATTAACTAATAAAATGGACAAGTACAAGTGGAATTTTAAATTTGTTCAGGTTGCCTAAAAAAAATTCAGAATTCTTCAAGTAAGTGAATTTATTATCTCATAAAAGTAGATAAATAGGCGGTACATTATTGCTTCACGTCCGTAGGTTTACCCTCAAAGTGCCCTACACGTGACCCCTGGGTGGTGCTAAGAAAGTAATAACTGTGTCTGCTGGACCTATCTTTTTAAAGATCCTCCAGCAATGGCAGAAGTATTTCATGGAAATGGCTCTCCTCAGAGCTACCAGACAAGAAACATCGTACCTTTCATCCATGTTTTTGAGCTTAACGTAGAAAGCATCAGCAGAGCAAAATATGACTACCTATCAAAGTTATCCTGAATAATAATATAGATGTTGTGGGCATACATGAAATCCATACAGCCGATAAAGAAGAGTTTCGGAAAAGGGGCCTCATTGATGGTTTCACAGCTCTTTGTGCAACATATCACAGTGCACATGGTATAGCTACTTATGTTCGTAATAATATCCAAGATGCCTCACTGCTCTTTCAAAACGAACCAAAGACGAAGACATCCATTGTGTTGCTGTGCGAGTGGCACATGTTACTATTTTTAACATTTATAAACCCCCGAACGCACAGTGGTCAGGTACCGTACTCCCGACTGCTCAACACCCTGCAGTTTATATAGGCGACTTCAACAGCTATCACGAACTATGGAAGTACTCGAATAACAATGAATGTGGAAAGAAACTCGTAGAATGGACAGAAATGAACAATCTCCACCCGATTTTTACCCAAAAGATCTTGGTACTTTCCAATGAGCTGCATGAAATAGGGATTTCAATCCTGACTTGTGATTTGTTAGCTGCAATGAGGCAGGACGGCCCTTACATACCAGTCGTAAAGTGTTAAGGCATTTTCCCCACAGTCAACATGGCCCCATTGTAGTGGACATTGGCATCAAAATTCCTGTTGTACGGTCAATACCACATGCTCGGAGGAACTTCAGAAAAACAAACTTGTCAACATTCACCACTGAACTGGATAAATGTGTTCGGTGGATTGCTCCCAAGCACAATTACAAGCGTTTCGTAGATGCAGTTATGATGGAGACTAAGAAGAAGAGTATGCCATAGAAAATAATACATCCCTGGTTGGAATGCAGAGACTGATGCACTCTATAACGAATATCTGCATACTGGTGATGAAAACAGCTGATGAACTTCTTTCCAGCATGGATACTACCCGGAGAGAACGGTGGATTGAAACAGTGGAGAATATCGACCTAACTCATTCCAGTAGAAGATCTTGGGGGCACCGCAGAAAACTTGGAGGAAGGACACATTTGGTGAAGGAACAGCCTGGAGTTACTCCGGATGAAGTAGCATCTCACATCGTCACAACTTCCCAAACTCCGCCGGGGTGAGTGGCTCAGACAGTTGAGGCGCTGGCCTTCTGACCCCAACTTGGCATGTTCGATCCTGGCTCAGTCCGGTGGTATTTGAAGGTGCTAAAAAACGTCAGCCTCGTGTCGGTAGATTTACTGGCACGTAAAAGAACTCCCGCGGGACAAAGTTCCGGCACCTCGCCGTCTCCGAAAACCGTAAAAGAGTAGTTAGTGGGACGTAAAGCAAATAACATTATTATTAACTTCCCAAACTCCATCAGATAAGAAACATACCAAATACATACGGCGCCAGCTCCAAACTCTGGAATCAAGAACACCACGCACATCAAGGTATTCACAACCGCTTACGGTGCAAGACATCAGTGCTGCTCTCAAAGACGTTAAACCAAGTACAGCTCCAGATTTTGACGACATTCATCCAGAATTTCGCATTCATTTAGGGAAGAATGCAAGAAGTTGGCTGTTAAGGTTTTTTACCGACCTTCTACAGAACAGACAACTCCCGGCAGAATTCAAACGAACGAAAGTGATTTCCATCTTGAAACCAGGTAAGCCTGCCAATGACCCAAGCAGTTATAGACCAGTTGCCCTTCTTTTTGAGAGGCTATTCCACAACAGAATCAGCGCAACTATTTTTCAGCGTATTACAGTTGATCAAGCTGAATTCAGGCCAAATCGCAGCTGCTGCGATCAAGTGCTTTCACTGACATTCCACATGGAAGCAGGTTTCCAGAAACAACTCAAGACCTCAGCTGTATTCATTGATCTTACAGCAGCTAAAAAATGGATTACCTGAAGGATCGGTACTGTCTCCCCTACTGTTCATTTTGTATATCTCTGATCTCCCAGAAATATCATCACAAACATTATGCTGATATCATAACACTAGCTACTCAAATTCGAGAGGAAGTCGTATTGATGAAAAAGCGAAGGCTTCAATTTTATGGACATCTACAGAGAATGGACACCAACCGACTGACAAAAAGGATTTTCATCTTCTTCAGCCTAAGGAAGACGGAACCAAAATAGTTTCGGGAAGTAAGGACCGACCTGGCCAGGATAGGAGTAGAAAAAGAGGACGTACTGGACAGAAACAAATTTAGACAAAAAGTGAATGAGTTCAAGGGTTTCCAGGAGACTGGGGAAGAACTTGTGAAAAAGAAGAAGAGAACCTACACAGAAGAACAGAAGAAGGAAGTCAGTGCAAGGATGAAGAAGTACTGGCAGAATGTGAAGTCAGGACTGGTAAAAAATAACGTAAAGACTGTAAAACGTGGTCCATAGATGGCCTGAACGATAATAATAAAAAAAAGGTTTTAGGACCATGTGAGTTTTCTCCAGGGTATCAGAAATTTAGTTTGGGTCTCTTTTAATTTTATTCCTGCTTTTCTTTTTATTTTTTCTTGTAAAATGTAAATGAATGAGTTTTGGAATTTCCGGGTTCCTTATGTTTCAACCATTGTTATGCTTATGCTTTGTGATTGGTCATTGCCAACTCTTGATGGCGAATGTTGGTTACAATAGCTACTCTGTAGTGATGGTAGTGGTTGCTTTTGGGATTCTGTCGCTTTTGTAAATATTTTATTTTGGTGTCTGTGTGACTTTAACACTTTATCCAAACTTTCTTGACTGGATATTTTCCCGGTTTGTGTTTGTTCGGCTGTCTTAACGTCTGTTTATTCTACTTGTGTTTATGTCACTCGAGACGTAATTACCCTGATCCCCTTGCGAAAGCTCCATGATCACACTATCCTGACGAATATAATAAGTTAAATGAAAGTAAGAGTAAATGAATAGAAAACTTGTACTTTGAATGTCACCCTTTGTAAAGCACCCCAAAGTAATTATCATGTAGTCATGTACCTCTTACACTTATTTCTGGTTGGCCGACCTCAGTTTTTCAGGAGTTTTCCTCAGTTGTTAATTACCTTATATTATTGTTTGTTTTTCTCTTCTATGGACGGTTTTATTTATTTAATTTTATTTTTATATTTAAAAAAAGGTTGTTCTACTTTCGGTATCAAGATTAAATTATTTTACCTTCTTAAAGGTATGTTGTTGTTCTTTCTTTCACTTTTTGGTGTTGTGATGTCCAGTACAGGGGTTAATTTAAATTATCCACGGTTTGTTGTGATACTTCTCCACTTGTCAAGGTAAGTTTTTCTTGTTCTCTTGTTGTTGGAAGGAGTGTATAGTGTCTGATTAAGCTTCCACTTATTTCTTACGAACTGGTGCAGTTGTGTAACTGCTAGTTCATACCTTGGGCTGGCCGTTATGGTTGTTGTTGTGGTGTTTGGCAATGTAACGGCACAGTACTCATAGAATTTCACCGGATATTCAAACTGTCCTTCCCATTTAACACAGATATACCCATTTTTTATTTTGTTGAGTTATAAATTTTTCTTCACAATGCATTTATAGGAGTCACTTAAACACGAAATCGAGAAGCTTTCAGCCATTCAAACACTATTTTGTGAAAATAAATTTTTATACATATCGGACATAGGCTTTAGGGGAGAAAATTTGAACATACAATAAACTAATTTGAATGTTAGGATGTGTAACATATCCTTTGCATTCCATTTTTGTAACAGAATATTCATCAGTCTGCATCTGGTGGCAGGGTCCGGTGTTGTGGTTCATTGAATCCAGTTAGTTCGGTCTCGGGCCATGTCTGCATGTAGTCTTCCAACTTTCAGGCCGTTGTGCACTTTATCAGTCTATGCTGTTTGGTTCGTCCCTAGCGGCTCTTTTCACCGACTTTCTGTGTAATACTCTGACTTTCCCAATGTATCGTCCTCTACACGCAACACTTGCCCAAACCAGCGCACACGCCTTTCCCCAATTTTCTTCTGGATCGCTGCAATGCTAAAACGTTTTCTAATAACATCATTTGAAATGTGATCTAGTCTAGTTATGCCAGCCTTCCTCCTAAGCAACTTCGTATCCATGATGCTTATTTGGCGTTCTACCTCTAGAGCTGGGCAGCATTCGTTGCCGTAGAAAATGACAGGATGGATATCGATAGGACAGATATCAGTTCGGTAGAACTTAATTTAGAGATGGCCCTTCGTCCAAAGTTCGGAAGGGCGCCTGTTGTCATTCTCCACTTCAGTCAGGCTTTGTATATCCTTAAGTTGACTTCATCAGTAAGTTGGCCATAATCATAGATTGTGGAGCCAATATACTTAAATATCTCTACTCGTGCTATATCTTCAACGTCAACATGCATGGTTCCAACTTCTCGACGATTTAATGCAATGTATTCTGTCTTGTTCTTGTTGAGGCGCGGAGCTTATTGCGCTAGTCGATTGTTCCAGTCTTCTGTTTGACGCTGCAGGTCTAGCTTATTCTCTTCAGCCAAATGATATCATGTGCTTAGAGAAGTGTCCATGGTATTGGACTGCGCAGGTTTGTGGTAATTATGTCCATCACAAGAATAAGCTGCAGTGGTGATAAGCCGGGGCCTTGATGGACTCCTACAGTTATGCGGAAGTCATCAGACGCTCCTGCGGCAGCTTGAACACAACTCATTTGTTCTTTGTAGAGCAATTATACCCTCTCAGCAAGGTGCTCTGGAATGCCATGTACGTGTAGGGCTGACTGATTAGGTCATGAAGTACCCGATGGAAGGGCTTCTAAGGGTCCAGAAATTTGTCATGAAGCCTCTTATTTTTTTTCACAGTGTTTCTCAAGTAATAGTCCGGCAACATGGGTTTCTCCGATTGCCCCACAATTTTACACATTTCCAGCTTGGCTTGTTGTATGTTTGTCTAAATCGCTAATCCTTTTGTCGAAGATTTGTTCTAAGTCTCTCGTTGCGAGGCTCAGAAGTATGTTCGGGCCGTGATTAGAAAAATCGCCAGGGATTCCCTTATTTCTGAATTGATACTCCGTCGCCAGTCTGTTTGTTTTTGACCTTCTTTGATGATATGGCTGAAAAGCTTGCTTTAGCCACACTGCTGCATCCCCCCATTGAGAGAAACAAAACTCTGTTGAAAGATAATCGGGGCAGATGGCTTTCCCTGATTTCATTTACTTCCGCATATTCTGGACTTTAGTGACGTCATTTTCCTACGTTGGACCTTCCCAGCGGAGGTGATTAGGATTGGTAGATACGGAAATTCCATGATTGAAATGTTGTCAAAATAGTTCCACCAGTGTACTCGCGCTTCCCGCCTGTCCAGTAGCAAATCGTCTGTTTCCTCATTGATGCCGTAGAAACGTTGGACTTCTGACGTTTTGCGTTGGCTCGATTGGACTAGCCGTTAAAAATTCCGCTCGAATTCGCGCATGTCATGTTTCACATATAGTCCTGCCTACTGGTTTGATTTTGTTACGGCAAATACCTCCTTCATTTTACGAGTGGCAGCCTCGTAGGTATTCCAACGTGCAAGAAACTTGTGGTACAGCTGCTTCTTCAACCGTACTGCATATTTAACATCTTCATTCCTTAGCCATATGTCATGTTTAATCCTTCGTTGTCGTCGCCCTGACTTAATTGTTCCAGGAATAGAGCGAAAGGCGTCTTTCAGTTTAGTCCGGCTCACTTCAACTATGGTGATTTATGACTCTGTAACTTCTGCAACGACGTTAGTCTCCTTCTTCAGGGACAACCATTTGATCCCAATTTGTCTATTTCCTGTTAAGTATTGGGCTCTTGGTGACTTTATCCGCAGCTTAGATGACTGGTCTTTGTTGCATCGCAAGGATTTAATAAGGGACAACTGTTACCTCTAGAACATCTTCGAGATTCCACTCTCTCACAAGGATGTAGTCAATGCGAATTGGATGGGAGCCACTGTAGTACTGAGTAGATGAATATCACTCTTTTTGAACCGTGTGTTTGCGATGATCAGTTTCTGCATAATCGCGAATTTGTTGGGCATCTTCGTTCTTTTCGCTAGTCCATGAACGGCATGGACTGTTTGTTCTTCTTTCCTCGGTCCGACACGTCCATTCAGATCAGCGGCAGCGATAAGATAGTCAGCGGTCTTCTTGTCAGGCAGTGCCCAGACCGCATCTTTGGTTTCCATGCGCACGTCAGTTTGTGGAGCGTTGCTGTGAAAAATAGGAATTTCCTTCTTTCCCCAGTGCGGACGAGTTACATCAAGCGATTTTCAAACTTTTGCACCTCGGAGACTGAACCGTCAAATTTAGCTGATATGACAATGTCAACACCATGAACTGTCCTTCGGTTTCTGTTGTACACCAGTTAGTAACCACACATCTTTTCACATGACTTTTCTCCATTCCATCTTTTTTCCGCACCTCTCAGATGCCTACAAGCCTTCTCTCAAGTGCAGAGGCTTATTCGCTACTTCATCCAGGCATAATTCAATGATGGGATACAAAATGGGGGTACTAGCATGGTTAGCCGTCACAGCCCGTGCGACGGTAACCCTAGCATACTTTTCATGCTGACTGGGCACTGCCAATGCGCGTCCCTTCCAGGGGCTGCACTAACCTTGGCTCCGATACCACGAGAAATATTTCTGTAATGATATACCGGTATTATTTTACGGCCGGCTTGTCTTGAGCATTTTAGAGCTCATGACAGAAGGGAGTAACGCAGCTCCGGACATGGAGAACAGATGCCTTTTGCAGCCACTCCTCTAGAGAAGAAACGCTACCCTCTTTTCTGCATTAACTTCCAGAAATTTAGTGTACCTCTTCCGCCACCTGGTCCCTACTGAACGTCTCCATCTCCATCAAAGTTGCCATTAAAGACTTTGTACATGTTTGGTACGCGAGAGCTTTTATATTTTGCTCAAGTTCATCGGCAGGTCAGCGGGGAACCCGTATCCGTCACCTGGGACGTGCCACGAGTTACAGCAATATAGCTGGTTCGTATAGAATATTTATCAATGCAAAATGAAACATTATTTTACTGAAAACTATTTGTGAACCTGATAAATTACTTGTCACAAGAATCACGTATTCACGTAAAGAAGAAGGGTTACAGGCTTTTGCACCTTTGCTTGGCGTGATATGCCACAGAACGCATGACATACAATCCAGTGTCGTATTTTCTGCCCCCTGTTGTCTAGTGTTGTCAACATCAATATCTTGTTTGATGATCAATAGGTTTAGTCTGTCATATCTGGAATCAATGTCCCCCTTTCATTTGTCCACTTATTTTCTCCAAAGAGTGCAGTAACATTACATGGTCGAGCCTCCCATTACTATGCTTGTGAGCCAGTCATGCATTCGACTGGGCCATGTGAATTCATTTCATACAGCATGAATTGGAAAGTACCTGTTCATGTTACGATATATTTTAGCCTGCGTGATCGATTTTCCCATGTGGCAGTTGTAAGCGGATCTCACCTATAACCGTTCTTCCGTAGAATATGTAGAACTACTCTGAGGTGGGGAGACAGGCTCAGAATTGGATGCTATCCAACTATGTTATCAATCCACTAAAAATAATCACGTTGCCCGTGATCTTTTGAAATAAATAGAGTAACATTCCTTCCTTTACATAGCAGCAATATCCACTACAGTGCAATTCAACGTCTTGTCATCTCGAATTTTGGCTCAAGCCTTGATTTTCATGCTCCTTCTATCCGTATTGTTAAAGTAATACTTGTAAGAATATTCAAGGGCATGATAGGTTGCGTTTGGATTCAAAATCAGGACATTAGAACATTGTAATAAAACGCTACCACCAAAGCCATATTCTGTGTTGCCTTCATAATGTCTATAATAGCAGTGTGTTGAGGAGAAAAGACAGTATCAATCCTAGGGAGAGAGCCGTCGTATACTTGTTATATTTCAGCTTTTCCAAGTTTATCAGTATTAGTGGTTTCCGTGTTAAATACAGCAATTAAGACGTAGAGTGATGTAGTACATGGTAGTAATTATGAACGTCCTTGTATAAACCTACCGTCCTATATATAGGTTGGCTATGTTTGATCGCACATCAAAGATACATATTTCGGAAAAGCGACACAGTGACATAAGAAAATGCTATAGTGATATGATAACAATGTACAAATACAATATGTGTTTTTGTGTGACAAAATAACATTCATAAAAGATTAGCCATGTTTCAACAGATCTTGCTGAATGTCGGCAAACGTTCTCAACTTTATTAATATCTACAACACAGATATTCTCTCAAACAACCTCAAGAACAAGGTCCTTTACAGAAATTATTACTTGCCTGCGACAAAGCGCAGAGTGGTTCAACAAGATCAAAACTCAAAAGCATATGCCGTTCTTTATGTAGGAGAACAGACTACGGATTTCGGTAGAATAATATGTGCTGGATTAAAGAGCTTGTATGAGTATTTACACTTTTAGGCTGGACCACTTCTCATGCTTTCTTCAAATGAGGTCTATTAACTCGTACATTTCTAAACCGTGACAAGTTTCTTGCGCGTGATATCGTGATTAAGAAAAGACGCAACACATTCTCGTTACAAGTTAGAGGTTTTGAATTTTAACTTCAGATAATGGTTACTCTCTGGAATGTAATGTTTATCAGTAACGAACTCTCTGCACTGGATATCAGTGATTGGAATGTCCAGTAGCAAATCCCCTGTGTGAGAGTTGTAGTGGAGATGGCTGTTGAACTGTTGGTCACATGGTTTTAATTTGTCACTGTAGATCGAGACCCGAGGTGAGCTATAGAGATCATCAACCTCCGGAAGGCGGATCAGCTAGTTTTAGGTGTACTGTGTGCAGTGACATCCTGGCTGGGAAGTTGGACCTCTTGCGACATCTGAAGAGACACAAGGAAGATCGACCCTTCAAGTGCGATCACTGCGGAAAGGTGTTATGTAGCCGAAGCAGCTTGTTGGAACACCTCAGGATCCACTCGCTCCAAGTGGGCGTATTTTCTGATAAATGCTTTACAAAGAGGAAAATGCTGACAGGGGACACGCGATTGCATACAGGTGCGATTATAAACGAATGCCCAGTATCTCATAAAAATTTCAGGAAAAGGCCAGACGTTAAGCGGTCTCACACAGGCGATAAGCTATACCGTTGCAATGTCTGTAGCAAATCATTCATACTGAAAGTCAATCTCACCAAACATATGCGGACCCATACAGGTGAGAAGCCATACAGCTGCGGTGTCTGTGGCAAATTATTCTTAAAGAAAGGCATTCTAACGGGTCATATGCGGATCCATACAGGTGAGAAGCCATACAGGTGCAATGTCTGTGGCAAATCATTCATGAAGAAAGGCGGTCTAACCGAACATATGCTGACACATACAGGTGAGAAGCCATACAGCTGCCGTGTCTGTGGCAAATCATTCATAAGGAGACGAAAACTAACCGATCATATGCGTACTCATACAGGCGAGAAGCCTTACAGTTGCAATGTCTGTAGCAAATCATTCATACTGAAAGACATTCTAACGTGTCATATACGGACCCATACCGGCGAGAGGCCTTTCAGTTGCAAAGTCTGTGGCAAATCATTCAGCAAAAAAGGCAGTCTTACCGTACATATGCGGACCCATACAGGCGAGAAGCCATACAGCTGCCATGTCTGTAGCAAATCATTCATACAGAAACGTAATCTAACTGAACATCTGCGGACCCATACAGGAGATAGGCCATACAGTTGCGGTATCTGTGGCAAATCCTTCTTACAGAAAGCCACACTAACCAATCATATGCGGACCCATACAGGCGAGAAGCCATACAGGTGCAATGTCTGTGGCAAATCATTCGCAACGAAAGGCATTCTAACCGGTCATATGCGGACCCATACAGGCCAGAAGCCATACAGTTGCAATGTCTGTGGCAAATGATTCATAAAGAGAGGCAAACTAACCGATCATATGCGGACCCATACAGGCGAGAGGCCTTACAGCTGCAATGTCTGTAGTAGATCATTCATTCTGAAAGGCATTCTAACGGGTCATATGCGGATCCATACATGTAAGGAGCCATACAGTTGCAATGTCTGTGGCAAATCATTCATGAAGAAAGGAATTCTAACCGAACATATGCGGACCCATACAGGTGAGAAGCCGTATCTGTGGCAAATCATTCATAAAGAGAGGCAAACTAACCGATCATATGCGGACTCATACAGGCGAGAAGCCATACAGATGCAATGTCTGTAGCAAATCATTCATACTGAAAGACATTCTAACGTGTCAAATACGGACCCATACAGGCGAGAGGCCTTTCAGTTGCAATGTCTGTGGCAAATCATTCAGAAAAAAAGGCAGTCTAACCGTACATATGCGGACCCATACAGGCGAAAAGCCATACAGTTGCAATGTCTGTAGAAAAGCATTCTAATCGGTCAAATGTGGACCAATACAGGCGAGAAGACATACAGTTGCAATGTCTGTGCCAAATCATTCATAATGAGAAGCAAACTAACCGGTCATATTTGGACCCATACAGGCGAGAAGCCATACAGCTGCAATCTCTGTGCAAATCATTCATAATGAGAAGCAAACTAACCGATCATATGCGGACCATATAGGCGAAAAGCCTTAGAGCTGCAATATCTGTGGCAAATCATACATAATGAAAGGCAGTCTGACCGATCATGTGCGGACCCATACAGGCGTGAAGCCAAACAGTGCAATGTTTGTAGCAAATCATTCATCCTGAACAGCACACTCACTGTTCATATGCGGACACACACAGAAAGGAAGTCATACTGGTGCAAAGTCTGTGGCAAATCATTCAGCCGGAAAGACACTCTATCTCATCATATGTGGACCCATACAGACGAGACTTTCTGTGGCGAATCCTTTAGCAGGTAAGACAACAATGCTATTCACATGCGTTCTCACACGGACGAAAAGCCTTACTCCTGCAATGTCTGTGGCAAGTTATTCGGCAGTAAATCCGTCCATGCTATTCACGTGCGGACACACATAGATGAGAAGTAATAATGCTGTAATGTCTGTGGCAAGTAATTCAGCAGTTAATCCGTCCATGCAAGTCACAGACGGACACACAGTTGAGAGGCCTTACTCTTGCAACGTTTGTGGGAATTTCTTCAGGTCACATGCGTACCCTCACAGGTGATATACCACACTGCTGCAATGTGTTCGGCAAATCATTCATCCAGAAACGCGAGTTAGGAGATCACATGCGGACACACTTAGGCGAGAAGCCATATTGCTGCAATATCTGTGGCATATTCTTCAGCATCAAAGTCAGCCTAGTAGTTCATATACTGACTGGCACAGGCAAGAAGCCAATCTCATGCAATGTTTGAATCAGGGTATTCAGCAGGAGATCCCACCTAGCACGTCGTATGCGGACTCACACGAGTGTAAGGCGCACTGCCGCAATATCTGTTGCAAATCCCTCATCCAGAAAACCGACCTACCAGTTCACATGCGGACTCACACAGGCCAGAAGCTATACTGGTGTTATGTCTGTGACAAATATACAGCGAAGAAGGTTCCTTTAACATTTCAGATCAGAACACACACGAGTGCTCTGTTTTGCGATAAAATGTTAAGAGAATCATTTAGGTTAACCACGCACATGAAAACCACACTGGTGAGATGCCGCACTCCACCGTGTTTCTTGGCAAATCGTTCGCACGCAGCACCACGCTGTCGGTTCACACGGGCGATACGGCGCACGAGCGTCACGTCACGTCGTGATTAAGCCGCACGTGATTTAATAACAATGTTATTTTGCTTAACGTCCCATTAACTACTACACAAGTGTCCGGAGTTCCACAAGACCTCCAATTCCGGAGATGTAGCAAGGCGCATGCGATCGCACACAGCAGAGAAGTAGTAAGCTCTTCAGCTAGAACAGCACCTTTTCTGCGACCTCATAACATACATCGGGGAGCGGTCCATCCTTTTGTACCATTTTCTCTGAGAGAAAATTTTCAGGTAACATAATGCTAGGTCCGTGTACGAAAAGAGCAAAGGTCATTTCATGAATTATCTCCTCATCAACCACAGATATATACAACCGCTTGTTCTCAACCATGGACGACCCTTTTTATGTTTTCGGACCAAAGTAGAAGTGTGCTCATCAACAATCGTTTGGGAGCCGTCCAGGAATTAATTCGGATGAACACGGAAGGATCCTATGACAAAGAAAACTGGTAAAAGACTAGAAGCGCATGAAAGAAGTATTCAGACTTATGAATAAACAATTCAAGGGAATTAGCAAGTGCCGAATCAAGTCATAATACGACGCAATTTAAGAAATTGTTGCTGAAACCTGAGCATATCTGTGCTCCCGTTTCCTACATGTCGTGTTTTCTTTTAATTATGAGTAGACCAGTAGCTCAAAACTGTACATGCTCCCTCGGCACTTGTACGATAATATTGTGTCTGTTAGCCGGTTCTGAATGCAAATTGAAAGTTCAACTTCAGTGCCCATAGCTATTCATGAATGTCACGTAATTCTCGAGGGGCGTCTTTAAGTAGGGACTCGTATGTTGAGAGCTGCAGTATACTTTTCTCCATTTTAGTTTACCTGGGGGCAGTTAATTGGCCTCTCTCTTTTCTCTAACGGGGCCACAAGGAAGTTACTAAATATCTCTTATATCTCAACGTTGCAAGTGTTGAAGAGACATAGTGAGTAATGAACCCTTTTCGTCATGTCAAACGGGTGTTTGCCTGTTCCAGGTCTTCAGCATGAATTGTTAACTCTTGTATCTCAGGGGGTGTTAATGGCTCTTCGTCACTTCCAGACATGATTATTGGGGTGTCAAGGAAGGCCTACATAAATTAAAAGCCTACATAATCTAACTATTTTATTCAATAAAATACAATGAAAAATGATGGCGGGTTTGTTAACAAATATGGCCATAAACAGTGTTCTGCGGTCAGTGATATTAATATAAAGCTGCGGCTGGACGATTTCGAGTTGAAATTAATATCCACCAAAAAAAAGTCTGAAGGGCTATTCACAGAAAACCAGTTTATGGTTAACTAGAAAACAACATGAGATTCAATCTGCTCAGCTCCATAAACAGTAGATGCGTTATGCATCCGATTTCTCGATCGTCTAAATATGAGGGAGTGTTTTCGATACCTTTTTAATTTAGGCCATCCACTGACTGTCCATCAGCATAGGACGAGATACCAGGACCCTGAATGGAATCTGAGAAACGTCGAAATGTACATCACTGAGCTATCATGGTCACCCACTATATTAATGTTTAAGGTTGAGGACCAAAGTGACCTATCGTTGAAGTTAATGGAATGTGCGTGATGACCACAGTGACCCTCAAAACAAGTGGACTTAAAGTGCCAGTGAATAATAGCGTAAAATTATCCAACATAAAATAGTGTTATTTGTATTGACTGAATGATGTTTCATGAACCGAAATAACAGGTTGAAGTCAGCGATAGGAATAAATTCATGAAAACCTGTGAAAAGAAATTCTGTTAACATTTCGTTATAACCTTCAGTCAAACCCCAAAATAAACTCGACTCATGTGTAACCCTTACATATTTTAGGTCACGGAGTTCAACTGCATCCACTTATAGTCCTGCTAAAATATAAACACACAAAATATTAAAACTCCTTTATAAACTACATGGCAAAAATCATGGGTATCCCATGGACTAATGGCAGGGTGCTACTACACCCTATGGAATACTATGTGCTACTGACTCATTGTGTCAAACAAACCTGTCATCTAGGAGCAGTTGACTAGCTACGTAATTTCACGATCCTAGCATGGGAGAGCAATCCCAAGAATCCCTTCCATGCACTTCAACCACCATCCTGCTTTCCACTGAAGGACACGCCATCGGCAGTCCTTAACACCTAGCTGCACTATGAATATATCAAGAAATGGAAATCTTAATATCTAAGGACAACCTTCTGACCCCAAAGTAATTATTTAAACGCTCAGTGGCAATACGAACTATGACTGTGTTATGGAAACATCGAAACTAGAATACATAGTCAAGTGTTCGGGAATGTTACTGAGAATCCACTCTTGTCATTTGCCTATGCAGTAGAATTGAAATTCAAATTACTCCCCATTTATTGTAACATAAATAATGTTATAACACGGGCCTCTATTTCCTAAGAGGTTCCGCCGCATATAAATGTGAACACCTGTTATCTCGTCAAACAGGTTTATACCTGCCGCTCTCCATTGGCTTACACAAGTGTGCAAACCGATCTCGCCACGGATGGCCTTTTACTACACCACAAATCTTCGTCCAAATCCTTGTATTATCACAATATATCCGTCAACATTATTGCCATCACGAATAATTTCAAGTCTAATGGGATGTGTAGAATTTGATATACATTTCACTGGTACTAATGGAGTAATTGGATGAACAAAGAATCCCTCTGGATATACGAACCTGTTCTGTGTTCAAACCATGGACCTTACCATATTTCAAAACACTCTGTCCTGATTTTTCCCTCGAGCATTTTTACAAAGAAACCTCGGCATTATCTACACCATTACCTCTGGAGAATCTACTAGGAGCATGTCTCACAAACTGAGTCGCATGGTTTCATAACTACATGGACAAATAGAACTTATCTACCACCGACAGTTATGGACAGTTACGAAGTTTCTCACTTCACTTGGAAATACAATAGTCCAGACGAATATGACACTGACTTCAACATAGACCCCAAACCTCAATACACCGAACCCCGAGCTATCACCTCCTGAAAAATGTATCGCAGACTGACACTTCACAAAAAGGCATACCACATGGATGGTAACTATTAATCATTCCATTACTTATTATTATTATTATTATTATTATTATTATTATTATTATTATTATTATTATTATTATTTCAAAACGTTTTGCCCCACTAAGGAGCGCGATTGTACTTATTTTGCAGATGGTTGTGCTTTCTTCTCTTGCCAGAGTTTCTTCCCTCTTTGTTCTTTATTATCTGTTCTTCCTTCTGTGTAACTGTGTACTCATCTTGGGTTCTCAGCAAAATGATGTTTGTTCACCAACGTTCTAAAGCTAGGCGTGTCCCATATAATTTCATCTGGTATGTTGATTTCTTGAAGGTCCTTTTCAATTTCGATTATCCAGTTATTCTGACTTTAAGCAAGGAGGCATTATTAAATTTTTAGTGAGTCTTTCATCATCTATTCTTTGAATATGGCAATCAAACTTCAATCACCTTTTCCAAAGATTGTATCTGATATTTCCTCAATATGTTGATATAATTCCGGAGACCTCCTATTCATCCACACTCCTATGCATACTGGGCCATGGTTTCCCTGAGGACTTCCCTATCTTGTTTTTCGATCATTTTAGATAATGATCTTTCTCGACTGATCAAGGTTTCTGACGTGTGTAATGTTTGAGGCTTAATTACGGTGTTATAATGCTTTAATATAGCGTTGCTTGATACTGATATTTTGTCGTACTTTTCCATGTGGTTCTATGGCCTACTTGTAATATAGAAATCTCTCTCTGTTTTCCTCATGATTTAATGCAGATTGTTGGATGATTTCCCCAAGTATTTGAAATTATTTACCTGAGTAATTTTGCGAAAATGAGTTACCAGATTTTGTTTGTGTAATTATCGAGTAGATCCTCCCATGTATTGGGTTTTCTTATATGAGTTTTAGATTCGTTTTAGATGCAATTGCACGAAGTTTTCCAGGGACTGAATTCGTTCCTGCCTATAGTTGGATAAAATAATGAGACCTTTTGTGAAGGCCGAACATTTGATATGAATTTTATGATTAACTAGCTTCACGGAAAGTGTCTTGAGGCAACCTCAGATGCTAAATATCTTAGTTATACTGCTGAGATACATTAAAATCGAACTCTCCCCTGTCTTCAACTTATTAGCGTTATGAAATCAATTATTGTTATTAGTATGAGATAATATTTGTAAATATTATTTGTTTTAGTGATGTAGCCACACGCCAAATAAATAAATAAATAAATAAATAAATAAATAAATAAATAAATAAATAAATATTGGAATTACTTACATGTACAAATTAGAAGTTGACCAGAACTTTCCAATTTGCATACTCAACTGATCCTACGTCTGTGGACATAAAATCTCACAAATTAACATACTTAAAATTCCTCTAAATTTCACTGCTATACTGCAAACATGTTCCTCATTACGTCTGAACAAATTTTGTGAGAAATGCACTCAATCTAACGTCCCATCCTTAAAAAAATATGAATAAATGTCGGTTATAACACAGTGACACTTCTACCATACGCAAGCATCGTAAATTTCTACTTGTGTCTTTTCAGCACAAAAATTAATAGCTGAAACTGTGATAAACATCCACTAAAATATTCCAAGGTGAAATCACACCTACACATAGCAAAATATACCATGCTACGTTGTAGAAGTTACTATAAAAATAATTTCGTGTGGCTATTTCTAGCCGAGTGCAGCCCTTGTAAGGCAGACCCTCCGATGTGGGTGGGCGGCATCTGCCACGTGTAGGGAACTGCGTGTTATTGTGTTATGTGTGGTGTGTGAGATGCAGGGATATTGGGGACAGCACAGACACCCAGCCCCCGGGCCATTGGAATTAACTAATGAAGGTTAAAATTCCCGACCCGGCCGGGAATCGAACCCAGGGCCCTCTGAACCGAAGGCCAGTACGTTGACCATTCAGCCAACGAGTCGGACTGTAGAATTTACTGGAATACACAGACTATATTTAACTCTTATCAGCTCCCATTTTCTGCTCAACTTCGTCCTCTATGTACAGGTTTGCTGGTTTATGTTACGCAACTTTTCTTAATAATATTTTGCACTTTGATTATTTTATTTCTATTATTCACTTAATTTTAAGAATCTGAAAGACAACACAAAATATATAGCCTTGCAATTTACTGGACACTCTAATAATATGCATTCAGGAAAGTCGCCGAGACTAGAATCTTCGCCGTCCAAAAATCAAGGTCATGTGTTTAGTGGTTGAACACCCTCAGTGCTATCCAACATCCAGATCATCTCCCGTGATGACATTGAGACTCTCACAGTAGAGCTCAATCAATAAGCCACCAGTTACTGTATTTAGATTTGTGGAGCCTTCCAGCATCAACATGTGAATTTTTTGGTTGGTGACATCAAGAGTCATAATACAACATGGGGCTACCCAGGTACCGAAGAAACAGGAGAAGCTGGCGTAGAATGGACAGATTCGTGCAATCTATTTCCACAGCATGATAACAAACTTCCAGTATCATTCAACAGTGCGAGATGGAGGATGGATATTATCCAGATATTAAATTACAGTATCTGCGTAAGCAAACACATATCTCGGTTTTCAGCTAAATCAGTGGGGCAAACAATCCCTCATCGTCCTGTTATATGCCAGATATATGCTGCAATCTGACCGCAGACAGTTCCTTTTCATACATACATCTTCATTACAGACTTTTATGCCTTTCATCGTTCAGTCTGCGACTCTCTGTGAATTTACAAAACGCCACCACAAAATTCTGTTTGCAACTAGTTCTGTGGCCTCGTCTTAGTTCAATACATCTTACCTTTAAATCGTTAGAATCTGAGTGCCTTTTCGAAGATGATGTCATTTTAAGAAGGCTGATTGGGGGAAATGTATTATTTCACTGCACGAGAACATTTTGAATATGGAGCATTTTCCTTAATGTGATGATTATGTAAATATCGTGAAATTTTTCTCGTATCTCAATTCGCTGACGGTGAACACTACATACAAAAACTATTGAAATATTGAGAAACTATCGTGATCTCTTTGACAACGATCATTTGAGATCCGATACCGTCCAAGCTGGGGAAGATTTCTTAAAAGCGATATCTAATAACAGGAGCGATGGGGGACACTGATCTAAGGAAGGATAGCCAGAAAGGCTGGAGGTTTCTTAAACGTCTGAGTTGTAACCAACCAGTTACAGAGGGTCATGCGAATGTTACAGCTAAACAGATTGCCCACCAGCTCGTGGAAAATGGTAAACCTCACCAACAGACTTCAAAATGTTACGGTCAGAAGAATTAGAGTCTAGTCATCTTATGCGGCTTTTCTGTATGGCAGCCATTGGCAGTTGTAAGAGCGGTAAGGGAGTGGGGACACACGACATCAAGTAACAGCAGATTATCCACGAACCTACTACGCTGCCGTAGCATGGGAAGAGGTGTTACTCCCACGTGCTGCGTCCCAGGTGGCGCGTAGCGGGTTCTTACCTGGCTTTCCAGTCGACGTGAGCGAAATAATATAGCTCTCGCGGACCAAACACACAGATCTCTGTGCGTGGAAGACGAGACCAAGGGATGCTGAATTTTGAACCAAATTACTTGTGCTTAGTTCCACTATCCTTGTGATTAGTACCACAAACTGAGGAATACCATGGGTCTGTTAGAGGATCACTGTGTATTTATAGTACCCATCACTATGACGGAGGCTAACCCTTTGCCTAGATTCGGTTAGAGGATCCCAGGGAGATAAAAGAAGCTAACGTCGCTCGGGTGTTTCAGCATCTGGTTGTGGAAACATGGGTGTGCGTTCCGAGGAACTCCACCGGATAGTACGGGTCCCAGAGATTTGTACAACTATATGACGAACACCATGGGTTGCTTTCCAAGGAAATCTGAAGTCTAGGTTTTATCTGTCATTAGTACCCACTATGTGAGGAAAACAACGGGAATATACGGGTCCCTCAGATTAGTAACACAATGTGAGGGATACCATGGGATGGTACGGGTCCCTGACACTTGTACAACTATGTGACGAACACCATGGGCTCGCGGTCTCAGGATCACCACTGGTCTGTGTTTTACTTGTCATTAGTACGCACTATATGAGGAACACCAGTACAGGTCCCTGTGATTAGTACCAATATGTGATGAACACCATGGGATAGTACGGGTCCCTCTGATTAGTAACACAATGTGAGGAATACCATGGGATGGTACGGGTCCCCGTAATTAGTTCGCACTCTGTGATGAACATTACGGGATACTACGGATCCCTGTGAATAGTACAAATGTGTGAGGAGCACCACGGTATAATACGGCTCCCTATTATTAGTACCGCTATATGAGGAACACCAGGGTATAGTACGGGTCCCTGTGATTAGTACCACTATGAGAGGAACACCACGGGATAGTACGGGTCCCTGAGATTTGAACAACTATGTGAGGAAGACCATGTGCTTCGTTCCGAGGAGCACCACGGTATAGTACGGGTCCCTGTGATTAGTTACGCTATGTGATGAACATCATGGGTCCGCGTTGCATGGAACACCACTGGTCTAAAATTAGTACCCACTATGTGAGGAACACCACCGGATAATACGGGTCCATGTGATTAGTACCACTATGTGATGAATTCCAGGGGTTTGCGTTTTGAGGAAAACCACAGGTCTGCCGTTTACCTGTCATTAGTACCACAATATGAGGAACACCATGGGTCCGCGTTGCATATAACACCACTGGTCTAGGATTTACCTGAAATTAGTACCCACTATGTGAGGGACACCATGTGCTTCGTTCCGAGGAGCACGACGGTATAGTACGGGTTCCTGTGATTAGTTACGCTATGTGATGAATATCATGGGTCCGCGTTGCATGGAACACCACTGGTCTAGGATTTACCTGAAATTAGTACCCACTACGTGAGGAACACCACGGTATATTACGGGTCCCTGTGATTAGTTACGTTTTGTGAGGAACATCATGGGTCCGCGTTGCATGTAACACCACTGGTCAAGGATTTACCTGTGATTAGTACCCACTTTGTGAGGAACACCCCTGTATAGTTCGTGTCACTGAGATTTGTACAAATATGTGAGGAACACCATGGGTTTTCATTCCGAGGAAAACCCCGGGATAGAACGGGTCCCTGTGATTAGTACCCACTTTGTGAGGAACACCCCTGTATAGTTCGTGTCACTGAGATTTGTACAACTATGTGATGAATACCATGGGTTTGCGTTCCTAGGAAAACCACGGGTCTCGTGTTCTCCTGTCATTAGTACCACAATGTGAGGAACACCATGGAGAATCACGGGTCTGGGATTTACCTGGCATTAGTACCCATTATGTGACGAACACTACGCGATAGTACGAGTCCCTGAGATTTGTACAACTATGTGACGATCACCGTGGGTTCGCGTTCCCAGAAACACCATGGGTCTGGGGGTCACCTGTCATTAGTACCCTCTATATGAGGAACACCACGGGATTGTACGGGGTCCTGTGATTAGTACCACTATGTGATGAACACAATGGGTTTCTGTTTCGAGGAACACCACGGGTCTGGGTTTATCTGTCATTCGTACAACTATGTGAACAACACCACGGATAACACTGTTCCCTGAGATTTGTACAACTGTGTGAGGTACATTTTGGGTTTGCCTCCGAGGAACACTACGGGTCTGGGTTTTACTTCTCATTAATGCCCATTATGTGAGGAACACCACATGTGTGGGTTTTACCTCTCATTAATACCACAGTGTGAGGAACACCGCGGGATAATACGGGTCCCGGTGATTAGTACCAACTATGTGGGTAACACCACGGTATAGTACGGGTCACTGTGATTACTATTCAATATGTCAAGGAATACCGCGGGGTAGAACGGGTCCCTGTGAATAATACCCACTATGTGGGGAACACTATGGGTTTGAGTTGCCTATGGGTTGCGCCCTTTTGTGTGGAACACCGAATGTTTACGTTATTTTCTAGAAATACCGTTCTCACAACATAAGGTAAATGTCAAGAGTGTTAGCACGACTAGGGATGAAATAAGCAAAAGGACGACTTACGAATTATCCCAACAGAAGGCCGTCGCTGATTGAGGAAGCTCTGGACACAAGAGGCCTAGCGAATCAACTAAAATAAGCTTAATTAACTAATTGGCTGAAATAATAACTCAAATTAAATTGATCAAACAAAATTTAATTAGGTAAATAATTTAAGAATTTTCGACCTCAAAACTAATTTTAAAAAAATCAATTACCACTGCACAATGAACGTGAACACCTTTCAGAATAATTAATCAAGGATATCAATTGAAAATAAATTATTTTAACACTAACTCAAATTGCCAGGAGGCAGAAAATCTTTTTGAACAATAAACAAACGTAGATCAATAGAAGATTAAAATCTTAAGACAACTATTACGGAAAGAAAGCTGAAATTTCCGTAATGAATTTCTCGGTTACTCCAGGGCTGCATTAAAATTAAATTAAATCCACCAAAAAGCATAACTTCAGTTAACACCATGAAATCATCCGAAACATGGACATAAATCCATAAATAGGATAAATAACCCTAATATTCTCCAAGGTACGGTAGCTTAAACCAAATGAGTTAATCAAACTCATCAGAAAAACCTTCCATATGCACGAAGATCCACACCAAAAATCAGCTGAAAATCAAGTTACCAACAATAATTCGATACTCAAATGTCAAATTCAACACAGCATGGCCACGGTATGTTTTAATTCTGTTACACAGAGTGTAACAGATGACGAGCACCGAAATCAAAACAAGCACTGAAGTACCGAGGAAGTCATTAGAAGCCCTACATTAAAAGCACAATGTTTCTCTATTAGTAGCCCGACATTTGATTGAAAATATTATAATAATATACATAACTTGTTTTGTGCACAAAACCTTAATTAACTAAAGTCAAGAAGATAAACAAATGCCATAATGACCATTACAACTTGAAGCCCGAAAATATTACCATATTACAAGATTATTATGAGGACCTGTTTTAGGAAGTCAATTTCTTTTAAAACCACATGCAGAATTTCAATTTTGAGGTTAAATATCTCCGCGTATTAACACTATTAACTAATCCATTCCTTGGTAGCTTAGTTCAGTACAGAAGATGGATGCAACTTACTTACGAGGTCGAAGGAAACAAGATATATTAAATATTCTAAGAGGATAACCAAATGTTCAGGCCTATCGCCTAGATGGACAATCCATCATCCAGGGTCTAATTTCTCAACCATCTCCTCTTCTTGCATCATGATTTTCTACTCTTCTTAAGGCACAATCAGCAGAGAATAGGTTCCAGCGTCTTCAGGTTAAGAAGCAAAAATCAGAACAACTGCTATCTGCATTGTCGACTGACTACGACTGAGAAAGCTTCACTTCTAGCGCCCAGATAGCAGCACAACTTAGCTACCTCGCTGCTTAAATTCCAAGTCGACCGCTAGATAGCACACCATCACCAATTAGAGAAAGTCCATGGAATCCTGAAGTTTGAATACACGGTGGGCCAGACAAGAAAATGGACACATAATCAATATGCATCGTATCATCGCGAAGATTAATTTTAAATCCATTACACCGTGGTTCTTCTTTACTAGCGATAGGTACCTTTATGAGGGGCCATTCACCTAGATTTTCGACCTCTTTAGACACAAAGCATAATCGATTCAAGAATGTGCTTTGGAAGCAGCTCCTTGGTCAGTATATACCATTGTTATAAGTTAGCTTCTGGATAGGTGCGCCATTTCGGAGCGGATCCGCTGATTGTTTTAAGTTCATAATAATTGTTCATCGTCGTGTTCATATTTGTATTCGTAGGATTGATTATTGGAATTCTTCTTAATGTTTAATATTCGAGTTGGATCCGCTGATTATCTTGGTTTCGTATTAGTCCATTCATTATTCACAATCAAGATATGAATTCCGGTCAGAGGTTGAATATTTGGACATTTAAATTGTTTTTGCATTTCGTATCATTAAGGGCCAAGGAGCTAGATGCTAGGCCTCTTTAAACAATAATCATCATCACATCACGAAGATATGGAGTATGCTTGGCTAATTGTTACTCACGTTGTAGTTCCGTCATGAGGAAGGTAATCACTATACAGCTCAGGAGATTTCTGGGTGTGGCTGTTGTATGTTGAGTGCAGTTTGAAATATGTACACACGGCCGAGTAGTAAACAGTCCTACCTCTGTTATACATAACGGAAAGGCGAGGTAAGCTGAGTCTCAGCTTGTAGGAACACGTCATTCCACTCGACGGCCACAAGCGTTACCAGATTCCCACTTTCACGGCAGTTTCATTTTGCTACATCTTCAGAGCTACACCAACAAAGTGTTTTATGTTTCCTTTCAGGTAAATTTCTTGCTGCTTTGGATTGCTCTTCCATTTACTGGATGCCACACCTTCAGTACTCTACCGACCTTCATACGGACCGGATTCCTGGGAATGCCCCGCTCAGTTTCCGGTGGGACATAGGCAACTACTAACGCAATTCGACCACGGCATACAGCCAGGACACCGGCCGTGAAAAGCTGAACCGAGAGTCTCAAAGAGATCAGGAAGCTCTGGAGCCTAAGGAGCAGGCAGTGGTGAAGTGACTGCCCGCATCACCAAGGACATCTTAAAATATCTTCCTTCCAACATATTTACACAAAACTCTAAATTCTCTTGGTTTCTTGCCTGTAGCTCCACATCTCCCTTGCTAGTGTCCTGGCCAGGCATAGTTCACCATCTTTCGGGTCCCAACGTGTACGCTCTGGATGCGCCTCAACTCGCAATGAGAACGAGACGCCCCGGGAATGCGGAGCCGCACAGCAGCGCGGCCCATCTTCCCTCGGTCCGCACGAGGCGGGACCTTCACTTTCATTGCGCCTTTAGGTTTAGTGTCAACCCAATGACTCGCGCACATGTTAGACTCCTTGGTCCGTGTTTCAAGACGGGTCGTGAAATTAGCCGAAGCTTTTGCGCCGCTGACGCGAGTCTAAAAGATTCTTTTGTCTGAGGCATCCCCAAACCAACAGCTGAGCGGGGCCGGAGTCGGGCCGGAGGTCCGTCGTCCATGCCACGCGCCCTCGCTTGTCAGGGGCTGGACGTCTGCCCCGAAGGGCGTCGAATCAACTCCGCGCACACACACACACACACACACACACCGTCGAGCCGTCGGCCGGAACACCGGGGGTCTGTCCGACGAACACGCCTTATGACGCGGACGAACAGGCTACACACCCAGGCCTTAGACCGACACCCAACGGGTCGCGACGTCCAACGAGGGGAGAAGTGCGGCCCACCGACCTCCCCACCACTACCCGGCCGAGTAGAAACCTGTTACCACCCTGACGCCGGATTGCTCCGTGCAGGGGGACAGACCCATCTGGCCAAAGCAGGGGAAGAGGCGCGGATAAGGCTTGAATCTCCCCGGTTGAGGTATTTTCGGGTTTCTCACGTTTACCCCCGAACGGTTTCACGTACTCTTGAACTCTCTCTTCAAAGTTCTTTTCAGCTTTCCCTCACGGTACTTGTTCGCTATCGGTCTCGTGGTCATATTTAGCATTAGATGGAGTTTACCACCCACTTACGGCTGCATTCTCAAGCAACCCCACTCTAAGGAGAGATCCTCCCGGAAGCCGCAGCGGTCTCTACGGGCCTGGCACCCTCTTCGGAGCGTGGCCCCATTCAAGAAGGACTTGAACTCGCCGCAGGTTCCCGGTTAAGTGGACCCTCCCAAACACCACATTTCCCGGCAGGGTGAACCTGTGAGATTCGGTGCTGGGCTCTTCCCTGTTCGCTACTAAGGGAATTCTTGTTAGTTTCTTTTCCTCCGCTTAATAAATATGCTTATATTCAGCGGGTAGTCTCGCCTGCTCTGAGGTCGTGTTTGGCTTGTGCGTGTCGCACAAAATGTTCGGTCGCTGCACACACAGCACACACTTTCGAGCTTGGTCGCGGGGCAAGGGCGGCGAACCGGCGCCAGCAGACACAAAGACGCTGACCAGTGCAGGCTGCGAATTAAAAATGGTCCATTTCAAATACCAAGACCTTTCTTCGAGTACTTCCAACAGTCAGAGAAGTTTAAGCAATAAATTAGATTAATATTAGGTGCCACCTGTAGGTGACATTGGGTTTTGATAAGTTAAGAAAGGATTTCAGCTTTGTCTTTCCACAAAGAGAAATGACTCTTCCTGAATGATTCCTTTTTGATCACATGAGAACTTGCTTCACAATTTGTTACTCCAAATGCAATGCAGAGTAATAAAGAGCCTCAATCTTGATTCGCTTTGTAGCTTTTTTCTTCACTTTTGAAGGGAATTTGACGATGCACACTTTCTAGGTCAGCGGGATGGGTTTTAGAGGTCGATACAGTCATTGGGTTCTTAACCAAAATTGCCGAGCTATTAATCTCTGTGGTGTATGATAAGAATTATTAAATGAAAAATCGTGTACGTGTTGTTTGAAACCGAAATAGATAAGTAGCTCTCAAGGTTATCACTCCCTTCACCAAAAGCAATGAGATACGTAAGAGACTAACATCATCACCCTAAATCGAATTGGTGAGAGTTGATCGATTTGGCTAAATTTGATGAGAGGGGGAGATAAAATGATAGCACCCAGCACTTGTTCAGCGTGTGTAGCCAGTAAGAACGGTAGGGGTAGGCCAAGGTGTGAATATGACAGGCAGAATAGAGCAGAAGTAGGGTGAAGCAGATATGTACAATTAAAAGTTTGGTACAGAATAGGATGGCACGGAGGGCTGCACCAAGCCAGTCAATGGGCTGATGACTCAAACAAAAACAACAACAAATGTAGGAGGACATCGCAGAATTGTAGGCACATGTGTTGAAATGTACAGGTGACAATTTTCAGAAATTATGGAGGACTCCATCCCATTGGTTTGGTGAGTGCCCGGACCCTACCCATCCAGACCAGTGGTCTTGTCATTAGCCAGACCAGTGGTCTTGTCACTATCCAGACCAGTGGTCTTGTCACTATCCAGACCAGTGGACTTTTCAGTAGCCATACCAGTGGTGATGTAACGTAGGGTACTAGAATCCTGAGGGCAGCTTCCCGGCTTTAAACTTGTGGTATGCCCCCCCCCACCCCCACCCCAGGCCGCCTTGGTGAGTAGTCATCCCTAAGCTTTTCTCACCAGCCGGACCTAACCCATCCAGCCAAATGGTCTTGTAAAGATTCCTAAGTTGGCAGCCTTGTGTTGCCACTGTTCGAGCCACGCCATATTGTACCTGTTCGTGAATGGTGGAGATGGAGATGTGTTTACACATAACCACCTTAATATATTCATTGGGCTGTATAAAATAAACCCATTCATCTTGTTGCCTGTAAATTATCCTGTGCCTTTCGTCGGAAGGAAGATGATCGGGATCTCCTTAAGTGTTCTTCACACAACATTGATCGAGGATGCCATGCAGCCTACCAGTAAATATTGGCTGTATTGAATTTGCACAAGTTGCTTCATTAATTGTGTTTCTCCAGATGGCATATCATCTCAGTTCTTTTATGAATGAATGTAGTTGGAGCAGAATGAGTGTTGTCCTTTAGTAAGTTTGCAACACAGTAAGAAGCTGAACCACAGCTTATAACTTACGTTTGTTATACTGAGTAACGCTGCTTAAAGGGCTCATTTGTTCATAGGCTGTCTGAGCTTGGCCCGTTACTCATTGTATTTCCCCCATATTATTCTCTTGGAATCCTGAAAGTTAACTGTGAATTATCCTGTTTCAGAAAACAAGACGGCAGGAAGTGGGTACTTTAGTTGTGATTCAAATTTTGCTGTAATTTCAAAATGAATTGATTATAATTTTTACGTTAACTTAGTTTAATTAATGAATATAATCTTTCCCGCAGTATCAAAAATGTGTTTGGAATAATGAAATGTGTATAAACAAATCAACTTAAATTAATATGACATGCATTGTGAGATTTTAGAAATCTACTCAATAATCTCGTATGGTAAAATGCGATCAATCATGAAGTTTATTGTCTTAACTTACATTTCCATATCCTCGTCCAGGGATTCAGTGCCACAAACAAGACAAATCATGAAGGTATGTAATATATATGTAACATGTATCACTCATATGTCTTCCTTTTCCATATCATACCAATATTACGTCTTATTTACCTGTAACAATACTTAACATGTTTATAAGTAAAAACTCTCCCTTCGGCAAACTCGTGTCTATATATATGCTTCATGGAGATTTAGAGAAGAGGTGAAGCTCGTTGTTTAATGAAACCGGTCTCCGCTGGAAATAGTTCCCCCTACACGTGACAGCTTACACTGATAAAGAGAAGGATCATGGAGGATGAGAGCTATCCACGGGCTTTTGTCTCTCTGTGTCTCTGCTCGTCTGATAGCGATCGCATGATTTCATTGGTACAAATTGAAACATACAAAGCTCGGAGTTTCCATGGCATGATGTAGCTGGTCTGAGCACAGTTGCTGTTGCTGTATCAAAATGAACAGCAATGCTGAGAGACATGTTAATTAGCAAAGTAGGGATGAGACGCTGGCTATGGCAGCTTTCCAATAAAGGCATGTAGAGAACTGTAAAAGCACCCTTAACTCTTCGTTGGACAACTCGCTGATGTATCCGAAAAAGTCTCCTTCGCTTATTCCACCTCCTCATATGTTTGGATAGGCACTGAACAGCTGTTACTTCATTTTGAAACACTGACACGGACTGATATACACTTCGCTGTGCAAGTCCGTCAAAATGTGCAACACGCCTTGTTCCTAAGATTCCTGTAGGTTGTGGAACATGTGTATGAACACTGGTTGCTGCGGACAGTCTTCTCTCGTAATTCATGTGCATTCCTAGATAGAGTCGTCTGACTGGTAAACAAATTCTTTCAGCACGTCCTATAAGTAGGTGTCTACAGGTGTGAGATCTGGAGTGCCGAACAAAGGACCTTTGTGAGGTAACACGTGCTGTACCAAAGAACATAGACATGTGACCCCGTGGACACCTTTCATGTTACAATGACAAACCTGATCCTCATAGCTTGTTTGTAATTTCAGCATTGTTTGTTTCTTTTACCTCAAAATGTATTTGTTAGTTCTTTTACGTCTGAAGTTGTCTACCAAGTGATTGAGACTGATCCACACGTTCATCTTATAGGTTTTTTTTTACACAAGTCTACGTACTTGTGAATGTAACAGTTATTGCGAGAGAAGCAATTAGCTCTGTAACACGTGAACTAGCTGTGTATCGGCCATCACTTCCTGCAGCTTGTCACACTCTCTCTTCCCCGTATAACTTGGAAGGAGTGATAAGGTAAGTCTGTAAGGCTTCGTGGCCTCACTAAATTTCATACCTTTAATGTTTACCTCCTTAGAAACTGAGTCTAACCATCGTCGTCTTAGTCTGCTACTTCACTTACCCTCTATGGCTGAGTCCATTATTCCCCTCGATAACACATCCTCCTACATCCGCCTTACATGATCCCAAAAATACGCAGGTTTACACATTTATCGAATGAGTTCATTCATAACTTGGCCTTTATCTCCCTTCATTCTGAATAATCTCCTGCCATTGTCTCCACCTGTTTGAACCAGCAATCATTCTCACTCTGTTCATGTCTGTTACTTAAAACTCATGAATAAGATACCCCACTTCCAATAATTTTACTCCCTTGCAGCAAAGTTCCTCTGAAAACAGGCCGATGTAGAGATACTGTCTCACAACTGCGAGCTACTTGCAGTAACTTTTCACAAGCAGGGCCCTGACTCACAGTTTTCTCGAGATGTCCACTCCTATTCTGTAGCAACTGGTATCCAGAGTCTCAGTTCCATTTACCAGGTCATTCAGCTGTTGTTCCTGATTCATAAACTGACTACAGTAACCTACACCACGAACTATTAATATAAATTTTATACCATGATAACAGGTTTAAGACTTAGCAGGATAACTGCAAGGACTCTCTAGAAAGTAGGCCTAATTTTCACAAGCCCACAATTCAGTAAAAGTGGTTGTTAACATACTGAGTATCCGTTCCCATTAAAAATATTAAAATCGTATGATCATCATGCCAATATTTATATTAAATTTTTGTGTATTCTCAGTGTAAATTCAGTTTGTTAAAAAGGTTGTTTGAGGAGAAATATTCTCTTCTCTTGCGTGTATACTTTATTTTATTGATAAAAAATTTTTTGAGTGCCTGTAGATAATTGTCGATGCTCGTTCTAAAGGTTTATTTATTTATTTAATCGTATGGTGATTATAACTACAAATTTATAAGTCCAGGTCCAAGGGTTTCAGCCACTCTACAGCACTTTCTGAAAGATAAAACAGGTCGCTGGGGCTTCCGGAGTAGGCATGAAGAGGGCAGCGCGGGATGACATGGTCCATGGTCTGCTCCTCTTCATTGCATTCACTAATTGGAGAAACCATCTAACCCCACTTATGGCGTAAGAAATTGCAGCGTCCATGCCCAGTTCTCAGTCTGTTGAGGCGACACCATAGTTTTCTTGGGAGGTCGAATCCCTTCATTTTCAGGGTTGGATTTAGGTCATGAGCATTTGTTCCAGATGTTGAAATTGACCACTCATCCCGCCAGCTCTTGTTTAGATTAAAATTATCCCTCAAGAGTCGGACAGCCAGTATACTTGCTGGTCTCCTAGATCGAAGTCGTCGTGGCGATGGGTAACAAAATTCCTGGTGAACTGGTAATGAGGGAGATGACCAGATCTTCTTTCCTTCACTCAGCAGAGCTTCCTTTCTCCTCAGGTGGGGTTGTGGGATATGACTAAGTACGGGTAACCAGTGGCGAGGTGTTTACTTTACAGTACCAGTTATGCAGAGCATGGTATCATTCAACTTAGTATCCACTTTATGCGCATGTGCACTTTCCAGCCATACTGGGGCACAGTATTCTGCTGCAGAGTAGACAAGACTGATACCCGTTAATCGTAAGCAGTCAGCCGAGGCTCCCTAGGAACTGCCACAAAGCTTGTGTAGGAAGTTATTCCTTGTAGCGATTTTGTGAGAGAGCTTGGTGAGACGTTCTTTGTAGCTCAGATTTCTGTCCAGTGTGACTCCTAGATATTTCGGGAACGGGTTGTACTTTAGTTTCTCACCAAGGAATAAGACAGATGGCTCATAGTTTGCGAGTCGGTTGCTGAGATGAAAACATGAAACCTCGGTCTCGGAAGCACTTTGGATCAAACGCCAAGACTTGAAGAAAGTTGCCGTTTTGACCAAGTCTGCTGAAGGAATGCCTTCTCCATCCACAAAATTTCTGCTTTGAGCTACCAATGCAATGTCGTCTGCATAGATGAACTTAGTAGATGTGGTTGGTGGTAAGTCAAGGATGTATAGGTTGAAGAGAACTGTGGCCAATACTGATCCCTGTGGCAGACCGTTATTTAATTTTCTTTTCCGGCTTTTAGAATCACCTAGGAATATTACAAACTCTCTCTCACAGAGCATGTTGGAAATTAGGTTTGCAATTTCGAAGCAGGGAATTACTCCCAGCACTTTAAGAATTAGTCCATGTCGCCAGACAGTATCATATGCACTTGTCGGATCAATAAAGACAGCTGTTGATTTTAACTTCTTTTGGAAGCCTGCCTCGATGTGAATGGTAAGAGACAAAACTTGATCAGTGTAGCTACGACTTCTTCTGAAACCAGCTTGCTCTGGGGTAATTAGAGCGTCAATGAGTGGTGCTATCCTAGTGAGGAGGACTCGCTAAAAGACATGCAATTTAATATAATCTTACTAACTGCCTTCAGAGTAATTTACGGAGAAATCCGTATACAATGTTGAATATCATAGCGAAGCACGGGTACATTTGCTTGTCATTATATAAACTGTGTTATAATTATGTGTTAATGTTATAATTAGAAATTTTCAGCATCTCAAATTTTACCCTGTATCGGTACATTATCTTCTCGACTTTATATTATATTATGGAAAAGTCTGCGAATTTCTTCTGAACACTCCCAGACACAAAAGAATATTCAAGGCAGTCAGCAACCACTGCACGTGAATTTAACAGAGATTCTGGCACATCACTTCATGCCAGAAGAAAATCCTGAAGACTACGTGCCATGTTTGCTGCCTGCACAATAGTCAAAGTCTATTGAACACTTTGAGGCACATTATCCTCTTGCAACTCATCATCATACGGATTCCCATCACTTACAATATCTATTGCTTTAGAAATTGATAAGTTGGCATATATGTCTTTTATGTTACATGTATGCTACTTTGTGTTACTTTCCTCTAATTCAGAACCCTCGGTTCTATTGCAAAATTCATTTATGTTGTTCAGTACAGCTGTCAAAGTGAACTTAAAATATTTCTTAAAAAGCTGGATAAAATTTGCCATCAGGTAGGTTGGACTATTTCTAAAATTTACTATAAACTTACGGGTGTGTTCATTTTATGACCTATGAAAAGGGTAGTTTAAATATTCTTTTATGAAATTTATGACAGCAAACCCTCGTTAAGACGTTCCTACAGGGGACAACAAAAAAGAACGTGCTAAGCAAGGAAACCTACTTCTCTATATACGAATAAAAACTATCCAACAAGGATACAGAAACAATAAATACGACTTTTCCCGACATGAGGGCACTTTACGTTGTGTAGCCGCGGGTACAGTGTAAACTATACCATATCTAAAGATGAGAGGAAAGTATTATTAAAAGGTGTGAAAAAGGCGAGAAAACAAATATGAAAACCTTTTCTGCTGGGGCTCATAAAATACCAAATGCCCTGAGTAGGGAAAATAGGCGGAGCTGGCACACGGGCTACTGCGCAAGATGGCCGCGACGCGCAATCCACCTCTAGTCACGCGTTATGTCCTCTGAAACCTCCAGACAATAGGATGCCGTTATCTTATGGAATAATGTCAAAAGAGGCTACTGGAAAGGGCGCCTGATTTGAGAGAGCATGTGTTAGCGAACACGGGGTCTTTACCTCAGTCTAGACTTGTGTGCTAAGATGATGTCTGTCCAACTCTTGTAGGACACTTCATTCCGATGTGGTGGGGTTCTAGAATAGTAAAGCTCTTCCAGGGGCACCCTTGCCTTAGGTAGGAGTCGAGTAACCTGTGCTGTTGTTTTGCCTGCATTGGCCAAATCGCGGGGGTCTGTATCTGAGACTAGGCATGTTGTGTGCTAAGCTGTCGTCTATCTAACCTCCTTGGCTAACTCTTGTAGGGGGCACTTCAACCCTAGGTAGCAGAGTAAATGCCACTCCTAAGGATTCGAACGTGGAGTTGACATAAATTGAAAAACTAAAGAGCTTAATTGCATTTCAAATATCCTCACCCTGATTGAAATATGTGTACGATGAAGATGTACTGACTACAGTAAATGACTACAGTGTACATGTCAGCGGAAATAATGACTTTGCGAGCTAAACTGTACTTTTCCAATCTGGTGTTGTAAAGGAATGCGACAACGTGTTATGACGCAAGACATCTGACTTGAGAGAACTCGCAGTCTTCAGCTACAGGTCAAAGCTTGTTCGGTTACGTCTCAGAACTCACGAGTCTCAGAACTCACGGGCTATAATTAGTAACAAATAGTATCAAAACTGACGACTACAAACTGGTAGCTAAAGTAAACATTCTAATGAGCCTCAAAATTCACGAATCCTGGCAGCAGGTGCTTGCGATGACTGCACGAGGGATGAGGTGCGCGGTGACTCATGCTTCCCTTCAACCCATGTTTTTCCATCGACTTAAGGCAGTCACCCTGGTAGCAGATTGCCTATCAGTTGTTTATCTAGTCTTTTCTTAAATAATTTAAGAGCCCCTGGGGGCCCTTTTTAGTCGCTTCTTATGACAGGCAGGGGATACTGTGAATGTTATTCTGCCACCCCAACCCAGGGGGAAAAATAATGTTAGTGAATGAAAGAGACCGAGGTGTATTAATATCATTATTTTAAAAATATTTTGCTGTTGTCTTAAAGTTAATATAATACATTTCTTACCTTTCACATAAATTTATAATACTGGCATAGGGCCTCCGGGGAGGTCTCGTGCAGGTCTTTAGAGTTGACCTGCACGTCTGTGAGGATGAAGTCCTACCTAAGATGAAGTCTAATGCTGAAGACGGCACGAATACCAGTCCCCGAGCCATAGGAATTAACTAATGAAAGTTAAATCTCCCACCCGACCGGAAACCGAACTCGGGACCCCAGGACCCCTTGGACCAAAGGCCAGCATGCTAACCATTTATGCATGCAGCTGGACGAGATAAAATTAAAGTAGGTGTATTTCCCACTGCTAGTTAAAAGAAACTGTCAGTTGTTAGTACTGGGGCTTAGCTCCATTATGCGGCCAGAAGGCGGCATTTATTTGAATAGGGAGTTTTATTTAGAGATATTAGATGTCAAGGCAGTTAATTCACTCATTTAGTTTCAACATTTGGAGATTCATTTGGAAAAAGGCGTATTTCTAATTTTTGTAAGCGTTCATCTATTTGCTTACTTCAATCGGTTATCTACCAGGTACATTTAAACCGAAAAAAAATATCCGTGTCGCATCCCATTATTCCGCGCGATATAAATGAATGATATTTGAAACTCATTCGATTATTTTATTTGATTATTTATCGATTATTTAAATAATCGGATGGAAGTTATTTGATTATTAAAAGTATTCGATTAACCCATCACTAATAGGGTGGACATTTAACCATTCAAAGAAAGATTGGCCTTGCTCGTGAGTTTTAGAATGGCGCAGGCAGAGAAACTTACTCTTTCTAATCCTCTTCCTGGAATTCGTGAGTTTTGAGACTGGCGCAGGCAGAGAAACTTGTCCTTACTAATCCTCTTCCAGGAATTCGTGAGTTTTGAGACTGGCCCAGGTAGAGAAACTTGTTCTTTCTAATCCTCTTCCAGGAATTCGTGAGTTTTGAGACTGGCCCAGGTAGAGAAACTTGTTCTTTCTAGTCCTCTTCCAGGAATTCGTGAGTTTTGAGACTCGTGAGTTTTGAGACTCGTGAGTTTTGAGACGACACGGCTTGTTCGTGGTGTCGTTACTACAACTCTTGCTACTATGATGACGTCACTCCACCCAGATCCCTTTTTTTATGAGGTGAGGTGGAGGGGTAGAATTGCGTCAATGATATACTGCCAGTCGTAAGGGTGACTAAAAGGGAGGGTAACTCTGGCGAGAACTGTGCTAGGACACAGTGGTAAATAGACATAGACAGAGCCTTATAGATGCATTCCCTAATTTCTTCTTCTTCTTCTTCTTCTTCTTCTTCTTTATCTGTTTACGCTCCAAGGTCGGTTTTTCCATCGGACTTAGCGAGGGATCCTACCTCTACCGCCTCAAGGGCAGTGTCCTGGAACTACAGTCTAGGGGTCGGAGGATACAACTGAGGAGGGTGGCCAGTACCTCACCCCGCCTCGCCCACGCGTTAACCTCTCAGAACCTAACTGCTCACGTGATTATGGTCAAAAGTGTTAGGTTAACCGATGCATTTGACACCAGACTTAACTTTACAAGGGCGTTACATTCTGAAGTTTGAGATTCGATCCTACGCTCAACCTAAATAGACGAGATGGGACATGATCCAAGGATTTTGATGCTGAGATTGGTGGAAGCTGATGGCTACACATAGGACTAGGAATATGATGTAAGGTGTAATACAAATGCTTTATTCATAGGGGGCGTATATTGGGAAGCATCTTCGAAGTTCTAGATACGGAGAGCCTAGCATGCACATATCAGCACGTGCAAGTTGACTAGCTTTGGATGTATTTGCTGACACATAGAATGCAAAGTTCATTTTTTCCACAAGTTCGCAACTTAGGTACAGTACAATCACACAGGAAGACCTAAAATATCTTCAGACTAAATACCCAATATAATACGTAAAAAATAATGTGCTGCTGGAATTTAGCCCTGCAGGTGTTCGCGTATTATCAGAATTCCCGAATACAGAATAAGATCCCTACCTACACTTCACGTTCGATGCCCCTGCAGGCCTAACGTTGCGTTGACTACGCGGTAACCTCCCGGGACTTGACATGGTATCAGAGAGATGGTGTAAGACTTAATACATATTCTTTATTCATTGAGGCGTAACGCTGAAAAGCGACCTTAGGTCTTGGAGAGTTGAGCGACCGCGCAAGGTATCAGCCAATGAAAGCAAAGGCTACGAAAGGCGTGAAAATTAAACACTCCTTAGCCCTCGTAAACCTAATAACGTGGGGGCTCGGAAAAGAACAAGAGTTAACCGTGGAAGGTCGGATAGGATAGATAAAAGTGTCTGGCCTAACACAAGTAAGTAGAAGCACGCGTGTACATGGGCTCTTATGGCACTAACCCAGCGGAGGCTGTGGTAGGGCTTTTTTCACGTATTACCCTAATTCGAGGTTCTATCATCCCAACCGGATGCCCTTCCTAACTTGCGACTCTCGGTGGAGTGATGTTACAAAGGTTGGAGGGTGATGGAATACTGCTGTAAGAGACGACTAAGAAGGGGTGTTATGGGTTATTAGCTTCCGAGCGTGGTAATAGCGGCTAGAGGACCACAAGCTGAGTCTGGCATTAATTGTATTTGTTTAAGTTGCTTTGAATAGGGAATCGAGGGTTGCTATTAATTTGAAAGGATGAATTATTCCCTAGAAAAACTGATCGACCAAAAAGAACTAAGACGGAATAATAGAATTTTTAAATTAAAAATAATCGTCGCCATAAGACCTATCTGTGTCGGTGCGACGTAAACCAACTAGCAAAAAAAAAAAATTAAAAATATAATAAGTTTGAAACTTTTTTTTTTTTTTTCTATTTGCTTTACGTCGCACCGACACAGATAGGTCTTATGGCGACGATGGGATGGGAAGGCCTAGGAGTAGGAAGGAAGCGGCCGTGGCCTTAATTAAGGTACAGCCCCAGCATTTGCCTGGTGTGAAAATGGGAAACCACGGAAAACCATCTTCAGGGCTGCCGACAGTGGGGCTCGAACCCACGATCTCCCGGATGCAAGCTCACAGCCGCGCGCCTCTACACGCACGGCCAACTCGCCCGGTGAAACTAAAATTAAAAAGTGAAGAATATCAATTACTCTCACAGTAAAGAAATCTGCAAAAGTTCACATCATAGATAATTGATAGGTCGTAACAATCCTGGAAGTAAACATTCAACCGTCAACATTGAGAAATACAGGTAGTTTAATACAAAACGTGTGGCATTCAAAATGACAGGCGAGGACTCTATATAACAAAAAATTCAACGTTTAAAGCATCCTTTTTGCGTGCAATTTATTCTTTCTTTCTTTGTTGGCAACCTGACTACAGTGCCACTCAGCTAACGAAGTAAGTTTCCTGAACATTATAACAGGGTTGCCATGTCTGCAGCACTTCGTAACTGAATCAATTTCCCTTCAGGTAATTCTTATGGTGGCCTGTTTCACTAAAATTTATCCCATGTAAACCAGCTCTAAGGAGGACTCTCTGTTAATTTGTGTGTTATTGTGTGTTCCAGCCTCATTGCGAACTCTGTGCAGCACTCTGAGGATCACTGGCGGAACATGTGGAGATAAGGTAATTGCAGCTGAAAGAAGATACCAGAGTGGTGGAAGAATTGGAGAGAACTAATGAGGAGACAGGGAACAGCCCGAGTTTATGGGAAGAAGTGCTGAAATAGAGTGAGATGGTGAATGAACAGAGGGAGGAGGCATTTGAGAAGAAAGCAATGGATGTGGAGAAAGCACGTAAGGACAGAGAAGAGGAGGTGGAGAGAGCATGAAAGAAGAGAGAGGAGGAAATGGAAAGAGCTTGTAAGGACGGAGAGAAGTTTGTTGAGAAGAGAGAGCTGGCGTGCGGAATGAGAGAGAAACTTCCTCCCCAGAGAGACAGAGAAAGTGGCGGAACAAAGAGGAAGGTCCACGGTGGTGGGAACTGCTCGTCCAGTACGAACCAGGTCAAGAAATCCTTCAGCAAATTCTACATTGGGCCTCTGATCAGGGATATATCAATTCCATGAATTTCCTTCTTGCAAGAAATCCCTGTGTGGACAGGATGCGCACCGATTTGAACCATGCTGCAGATAGCGGACAGCTGCATGTTGTGGATGCTCTGGTAGGAAAGGAGAAAATCGAGGTCGAGTGGACTATCTCTCCTTTGGAAGGAGTGACATTGATGTGAACATTGGTACCCACAGACAAGAAGTGCCTGCACTGACCTTGTCAGCCATAGAGGGCCAAGTGGAGGTGGTGATGTACCTGGTGGAGGAGGGAGGTATTACTGGGGATTTGCTCAGTGGGGTCACCTCGATATAGTGATGAACCTCACCACACTAGACCCCACTAGTCTCAATGCTAAGGCTAATAGTTGCACATCTCTGTCCCTTGCCAAACGGAGGGGGGAAGCCACCATGAGGTGGTACGCTTCCTAGAGCAGTGCTCACTGAACAAGTAAGTTACTTGGACACACAACAGTAATGTAGTGTGTCTCCCTCTATCGACACCATGATCCTTACCTGCGCCGTGCAGGTGAGGAGGCGCCCTTCCTCCTCTCAGGAGGTTCAGTGCTACAACGGTGAGGGATCCTACCGGTAACAAAGAAATCTGTGTTGTGTCGTTGCCTAGAAGCGAATGGTATTCTGTGCTAAGGTTTGTACCAATGCAAATAAATTGTTCCAAGGTAATAAAACTGTTAAATGTGAGTTAGTGTTGGCCCCAGAACCATCTTCCTTGTGATTAAATTAGCAGCTCTCTGCAGACCATATGCCGCTCTCTAATTGGGAGTTGAGTAGAGTAATATACTTGCACAGTATCGTCCAATTGAGTGGTTGAAGCCGCTCTACAGGCTGTTGACAGTGTGGATAGTCAGCACCATAGATCATCCAGGTAAGTGACCTCGAGAAACGTTTCCGTTGAAGACACCGGCAATGAAATATGTAGCATGATATCAGATAGGTAGGTGGCCTTCAGATGTGGCACAGATGGGAAACTTGAAATATTGTACGTAAATTTCCCATCACACAGGCGACAATCACTTCAGTCATCTTATAATTTTCATGTTCTCCCTCCTCACCACTACATTTATGCTTTCAGTAGTTCCTGCATTGAGCCCTGCAGAAGTGTTTGAATTACCTTTTAAACAAGGGTGAAGGTGAGAGTCGATGCAAGTGACTGTGTCAGCGGAGAATAAGGCAGACTAATGATTCACTTATCCCAGTGCTTGAAATGCGATTTTACCAGAGTATGAAATCAGGCTTGAAATTAGAAACTACATTCTGAGTTTAATTGTATGGTATTTATCAAAACAATAATTAATGATCTCAATTAACTTATGACGATAAATATATCTTTTGTAATAAATATTTGATTTGAAAAGTCGTTGGCTCAGTAAACTCGCGTCCTCACGCTGAAATAGTGCAGCTAATTTCAGGTGCACCCCAGTGGAGATGCATATACCTTTTTAACTACGTACCTGGAATCGAACCCTAGCTGAATGTTATGATGCCGTGGTTTCATTGAAATGGCAGAAAGGGTTTGAACATAACACAGGTTGAAAGGAGGAAGCTGACGGCTGTCATACTGAGCCATGTACAGGGGACGAACGGCCAATGACATAAGAGGCCTGTCGTTACAAAGCAACTATTGATCCCATAAGAAACTTCAGTAGGTCACTAGTTGCACTATGCGATATTATGCAATTCAATCTAAACATTTAAACTCTTACTTCCAACAAATCATTTGCGAATTTTCCCACACGAAGTACCTCATTTGATTCCTTGATGCATTTAGGAATAACCGTGGTATTGGAACAGGAGGGTGCAACCTTCAGTCAGTCGCCACTGATCTGCATTTAGGGCAGTCACCAGGTGGCAGGTTCACTATTTGATGTGGACAGGTCTTACGGTGACAATGAGATAGCGAGGGAAGTTACTGTGGCCTTAGTTTGCCTGGTGGGGAATTTGGTAACCACAGAAATCAATATTCAAGTTTGCTGAGGTGGGGTTTGATCCCATTTTCTCCCGACGGTTATGTGCTCACTAGCTCTGTGGAAACATTTTCGTTATGCTGTAACTAAGTTGTGACGGGAAAAGTGGGAAAAAAGTGATTGGGCTCAATTAGTTACCCGAGCAGAAATTACTTTCTGAATGTAATCAGTAAAGTTATAATCATCGCAGAACGCGAGTCTTCAGAGAATCACTGACTTATTTCCAGTGGGTATGCCAGGGGGAAATGCATTAGTCTGTTTTGTACCTTTTAGTATAAGGACATTAACTGGCTATCATTGCTGCGTTAGACTAAAGAGACATTCAAAATGATAGATCCCGAGTAAAATTAGAATGTCACTTTCGAGTTTTCAGGGTAACTTATTCAAATATGGGAGTGGAAGTGCCTTAACACGTTCACTGTCACGTGTTTATTCCGGCTCTATTCTCCACGACGTGGGGGCTGTATTGCCTGCCTGTAGTATGAGGCGACTTTAAGAGAGACCAAGGACAGTCAACTTGGGAGTGTCGTTTGGTGACCACGGTTCCGCTAGCTGAGTCTGGTATGAGGCTCCTCCACGGTTTGAGGTGCTCGAGTCCTAGGGAGTCCTCCCTCACTTTTGCCGATACCTTCACTTCTCCTCCAGTTGTACTTCCTCTTAGAACAATAATCACCACCACCGTCTCACGATTACCTAAATATCAACAAGCTGTGAGTAAATGAAGGAGTGCTGGGGCTACAAAGATACCAAGCTGTAGATGCGATGTATATCGTTTACTACAATGTATCGATTACAATTTTATTTGCAGAAGTAAATTACGAGTAAAAGTTACCAAGAAAGTAGTCGTTACAAGTAATTCAATGACTTGCCAACTCTATAATTAAGATATTCGTGCTCATGACACAAGCTCGTATTACTGCGTGTTAACGGTACTGCTGTCGGACCAGAGTACAGTTCACTGTATTGTTACATCCTGATTGTTATTGAGCACTTCATAGGCAAGTAATACCTGTTAGCGCTTGTCCCGCAGTGGAGCAGGGTCTGTTGTTTTTTGCAAGCCAATCTTCACTTGGTTCTATAAGAACATCATTTGAAACAAGATGAACATCCCTCATGTCTTCTTGAAGGAGATCAAGATAGTGTTTCTAGGACCGACCACGTGGCCTGTTTTCAGATGGTGTGATGTGAAGTGCCGTCTGTACCCATTACATGGCCATACCAAGTAGGTTATAAATATAATAGCAGAAACACTCTCAAAAGTGCAAAGCTTTCCGACGAGGCAGCGCCACTACCACTATCTAGCGGCTCGCAGTGTAAAAACGTACAGCTGTCGACTGCTCCTTGTGGCTGCTATGACGTAATACCTGAATCAGAGGTCTCGAAATTTTATTGTATTGTATTGATTTTAATTTTTAATTTTTAAACGAATTATGGAATAGCTTTTCAAGTACAAAATGTTTGATCTGCGATTATAACATTTTATTCGTCACGAAATACCCTAAGGCATGAAAAGTAACATCAATTTTAAGGCTACACCTAGACCAAAACTACTGGATCTTTCATGTGATAGCCTACCGTCCACTTTTTCACATGTGTCATATACATTCAAAAGTATATTTTCCTACGGTACACATGCTATTTTCCACAAATTGAAGTTAAGTCATGACAAATTTATGTAACAATTTGCATATAACTACTGGATAGGCAACCATATGTACTGAAAACCATGCACATACCATAATTATATATATATATATATATATATATATATATATATATATACTATATTATGTACATATCAGTGCACTTAAACATGAAATTACATATGTGTTACATTCTGTAATTTGGCATTTATTTTTTCTGCTGAGATAAAGAAATGGAGTATCGCTTTTAGTGCCGGGGGAGTCCAAGGACAAGTTCGGCTCGCCAGGTGCAGGTCTTTTGATTTGACTCCCGTAGGCGACCTGCGCGTCGTGATGAGGATGAAATGGTGATGAAGACGACACATACACCCAGCTCCCGTGTCAGAGAAATTAACGAATGATGGTTAAAATTCCCGACGCTGCCGTAAATCGAACCTAGGGCCCCTGTGACCAAAGGCCAGGACGCTAACCATTTAGCCATGGAGCCAGACTCTGCTGATATGTGTATAAACCATTTTTTATTTACAAAAGCTGTATTGTGGACTGCAAAGTATTTTTGTGCCAGCAAGGAATAACAACTGTCACACATACCTTCTACACTAACATATTCATTCATTAAGCTCTTCGCTAACTTGTCTTTGACATCGTGAGTCATTTCACATATGAATTTATTTCGATTATTCTGAAAATCACTGCACATTTTAGAACACAACATGTGAGAACAATCATTGGGGAAAAGCATGTTACTTGATTCATATTTCTTCACTAGTAAGAGGAAGTTTTCTGGGCCATTGGAATTAAGGTCAAGGAACATCAAAACATTTTCACACTCATTGTGTGCAGTCTTTGGATTGCCAAACAATAATATAATTGTCTGCATTTGCCTGTGTATTTTGCATATTACAGTCGATGATATAATTTTTTCATTACAGTTAGGTCTCTTATCACTAATATTTAATCTTTCATTCACAGCGTAACTCATTTTCAAATAATTGTATTTGTTAGGAATACTGCAACATCAGCCTCACAATTGCTATCATGTGATGAGGATAGTAAGTTATTTATCCAGCCGTTCTTAATGCACTGTGAATATCAGATGCATCTGGAGCTATATTATTGCCCTCTTTATTTCTGACAATGGCAAATGACTTTTCCAGACAATCTTGTGTCAGTCTTCTAGTGAAGAGAAATTGAAAATCCATTGCTCCATCAATTCTGACCCCAAAATCTTAAGAGCAGTGATATTATCTACCCAACATTGAATACATATTGGGTTGAGTTTACTATTAGCACCTCTGTTTAACACAATGATCTGCCTTAGATATTTTCAATTTCTACCAATTTTTTCTAAATTATTAGAATCACTGCAAAGGTGTTGTCTATACTGCTTAGAGACTGATACTACATTTTGAAGAATTCAAGATATCAAATAGCATGTCACATATTTCAATTAAAACAGCCCGAATAACTGCAGAGGGTGGTAGTGAATTAAATTGAACATGCACCTTTATGCCACAAGCAACAGAATGACTCACAGTTCGAACAGCTAAACACACTCTCATTGGTGAAAGGAGGGAAGTGAAATACATCGTTTTATTAATTTTGGGGCTAGTCTGGGAACAATGGTTGAATATTTATTATAAAATTATTCAGTATGAGACTAGCTACAAATTTTCCCTCCTCCATTTAAATCATACTTCTCTAGATTGTTTTGAGTGATTTAATCGAGTGAGGGGCATCATAGATAAAGTATATTTCTTCATAATTTATTTGTTACGGGGATACCGTGGCGGACAGAGGGGAAAGAAGGTGCGGGCATGAATGGGTCTATCTATGACAATCAAAATATTAATAAAAGGCTTTAAATTTAGAGTTATATTAATTTTGGCCGTATTTATGCTAAGTTTTAACAAAACAAGTCGCTCAGTAACAGAACAAGATTTCAGGTACAGAACTAGCTTGGTAGCTAAGATACAAGATAGGAGAATTCAGAAAATCAACCAACAGTTGAAGTTTGACATTTTGCTTGTAAGAAGAAAAATACCAAGTTGTATTTTACAGACAGAAATTTTCTTGAAAAAGTTCATTTTTAAGAAATTACGTTAAGAAAACAATTTTGAAATCTTCTTTCAGCCGTACCAATACAAGATATACAGTTCAAGTTTTGTCGGCAAATATAATTTTCAATATCACTAGAAAACATGTTGCTTAGTCCATCAGCAACTACATTTTATGATCCCCTAATGTGTCGTACATCACATAGGAAAGATAATTGTCTGCATTTGCCTGGTGGGGTCGCCCGGATCCCCAAGTACTCTCAGATACATCTCTCCCGCTACCCTGAGAGGGGTAGCCATGGTGATGGTCGCCACAGACCAGATATAGTGATACTGCTCCAAGATGGGTAGGCACCACAGCCCTCGCCGGAAATGATGGTGTTCCAGTGTGCCGTTATGCAGGAGAGTGGGCTAGAGCAGAGTGGGCCGTTACCACACGCCGGTATCCCTCGCCAGATGAAACTGTCATTTATTTGGCGACAAAAATTGTTTTTGTGTGGAGCAAGAGTTGTGTATTTTTCTAAGTTGCAGTTTCAGATCAGGCGGGCTGCATGTGTCACTAGCAGGCTTGGGCTTAGAGGCGGGCAACGGGCTAAAATAAACCTCACTAGAGGGGAACGATGTATAGGATTAAGTATATACATAGGATACTGCCGTTAGGTGGATATGGGAGCGGCAGAAGGCCTCTCCATATACCTTACAAACTGATATTTAAAAATGTTGTTACAGAATTGACCCCAAAGAAAGATTACAGTTTTCTTACTGCCATGACTTAGTGGCCTATACTGCAAAACAAAAGATTATACCGGTTTAATCTGCGAAAGTGGGCTCTAAATAACGTCTCAGTGGCTGAGTAACTGACCAAAAGTGTGACGGGAGTTAAGAAGTCCAAAAAATATAAGGCCCATGAAATCTGGGGGCAAGTTTTCCTGCAGGCACGAAATTCTTAACCATGACTTGATCTGCAACCTTTAAATTGGTGGGCCTACGTCCACGATCATATCTCTCTCTAATCATGAGAAGCCTTCAGATTACTTTCAGCCTTCTTCCATAGGTCTCTGATATTATCAGGACCTATTGTCTCTTGTAATCTGTCATTGAGTGACCAAAGATTAGACAGCGGCGAGTTGGGAAAAAATTTATACACGAGAGAGGCGGGAGTGAACTTGTGGGACTCATGAACAGCCTAATTGAAAGCAAAACATAACCAATTCAGAGAAGTATCCCACTTGGAATGATCTCCATGATAAAAAGCGATCAACGCAGATCGAAAATTACGATTGATCCCCTCAGCCAGAGATGGTTGAGGGTAATAAGCTGAAGTTGTTACATGGGATATGGACAGATTGAAACAGAATTTCCGGAATAAGTTAGAAGTGAAAGCCTTTGTATTATCTGAAACTACATTTTGACAGGGACGAAAAGAAGCAAAGATAGTATTAAGACAACAAATGGTAGAGTGAGCTGTAGTCAGCTTAGTGGGAAACAACCATGAAAATCTAGTGAAGCCATCTACACATGCAATAATAAATTTATTCCCGTTCCTCTTTGATCCCTAATGCGGTCTCATGATAGTATTTGAAGATCATTGGCACAAGAAAGGTTGGAACTACAACTTTCTGATCATGCCTCGAAGGGCAACACAAAACCCCGTTCCCCAATACGTAAGGGACAACATGTTCCCCAGAAGAAAGGGTTTCCATTATCGGATCCAGCACGGGATCTTCTGGTTGTTAAATCTCAGTGTCACGAAACAGCGTAGGAGCATCCGTCAAAATAGCATTAATACTAAGAGGTGTGGGCATAGCTTCCTGTTCACTGGTCTCAATATCACTAGAAAACATGTTGCTTAGTCCATCAGCAACTACATTTTATGATCCCCTAATGTGTCGTACATCACATAGGAAAGCTGAGATTCTGATAGCCCAACGGGCGTTACGTCCGTTACTACGAGGCCTTGCTAAAACCCACCTTAAGGCTGCTTGTATGTTTCTAATTCAAATTTGACATGTTCCAGATAAAGGCGTAACTTCTCCAGGGCAAACAAGACTGCCAAAGACTCTAATTCATAGCTAGAATACTTTACTTCTCGAGCCGATAAGGTCCTAGACGCATAGAAGTTCCGAGTTCCGTTTCCTGAAAAAGGACAGCAGTCACAGCAGATGAACAGGCATCAGTTTGGACAATGAATTTCTTAGAGAAATCGGGCATGGCTTGTACAGGGACGTTACAAAGAGCTAATTTAAGGTCTTCAAAAGCGGCTGGCTGCGACGGCCCCCATTCAAATTTTACACCTTTCTTGCGAAGTAAGTTCAAGGGCGCCTCCCTAATAGCACAGTTAGAAATACATTTCCTGAAATAAAATCACCATGCCTATGAATCTAGCGATTCTCTTTATGTCCTTCGGAGGCTTGAAGTCACGAATAGCCTGTGTTCTGGGATGGTCAATATAAACACCATCGGGCGACACAGTATGCCCTGAGAACGACATAGAAGGATTAGCAAAGGCTACCTTAGATAATTTAACAGTCAACCCAGCCTTCCGAAGGCGATTGAGGACTTCCGTCAGATGATCTAAGTGCTCTTTGGAGGTCACTGAAAACACGACGACATCATCGAGGTAATGTTTCAGATATTCGAATTTGACACCAGAGAAGACCCTCTCCAGCTGTCTAGCAAGGACAGCTGCACACGTGTGGATCCCGAAGGGGCGCGGCAGTATTTATACAGATTCCAATCCGTGGCGAAAGCCGTCATGTGTTTGGATTCTTCTGTCAGAGGTATTTATTATATGCCTGGTTAAGATCTAATATGGTAAAGAACTTAGCCTTGCGAAACCATGGAAAACAAAAATGAACATTCAGAAGGGGTACAAATTGTAATAAAACCGATATATAAGGCCCTCAGGCCTCCTCTTCCATCTAACCAGGAAGTGAAATATACATATATTACATTGTATTACTTACAATAAGTAGATCTCATACAAATTAAATTAACAAAAATACAAGGATGGTGAGATTACATTAAGATGAAATAAATTAAGATTAAATTAAGATGAAATAAATCAGATATAATAAAAGGATAAATTCTTCAAACTAATATTCTACGTGTAAAAGAAAGAGGCAGTACATAAAACTTGATTTTATAAACATATCGGATAAGAATTTTAGACTCTCTACCAGGACATGCATAACAAGAGAATGGTTGTAAGTAGCAGCATCAAGTTTACATGATCCTTACTGGTGCATAAAATGTCTCCAAAGTGCTTCCTTGAAAGTGCGAATAGCGCTTAACCCCCTGATACTTTCGGGAAGGAGGTTCCACTCACGGCAGGCAATTACTGTGAATGATTTATCGTAGATGGCAGTTCTATGGGTAGGTAAAGCAATGATGGAATTATTAGCAGATCTGGTGTTAAGACTATGAAAAGAGGATAGGTATTTGAAATATGAAGTAAGGTAACATGGCTTTGAAGAATTAAGGATTTTATGGAGATGGCATAGTGCGACGGATTTCTAGTCGGGGCCAAGATAGGTGGTTATATGAAGGAGTTACGTGGTCATAGTACCGTAGGTTACAGACAAATCTCACACATGCATTTTGACCACGTTGTAATCTGCTCAATAACATGCCCCGAGTGTCTCTATAAATCGCGTCAGAATAGTCGAAATGAGGGAAAACCAGAGCTTCTACCAGTAGTTTTGAGTTTTTCAGGAAAATAAGTATTTATACCCGTGCAGCATGTGCAATGCAGAGAATGTTTTCTGGGTGATGTTTGTAATAGGCGTTTTCCATGACATGTCATCATCGAAAGTAACACCTAGAAGTTTTACTGATGACATGAATGGTATGTTAGTATTACACAACCTTATGGATGGAATCTCTGGTGGATTGACCTTCGCGAGTATTTTCGGGTATCAAAGGATGATGGCTTGCGTTCTTGCTGGGTTAAACCAAAGACCACATCTCAATGACCAAGAAGAAAACTATGTTAAATCCTGGTTGATTTTGTCTACGGCCAAAAATATTAGATTTGGAGATGTATGGAGGTACATTTGTACACCATCAGCATAAATATAGTATTTGCAGTGTGTTAGGATTTGGGAGACATCATTAATGTAAATAGGAAAAGGAAGGGGTCCTTACACCGACCCTTGGGGTACACCACACTGCACAGACCTCCAAATTGATTTGTTTATTCTATCTGTAACACACTGCCGACGGTCATGCAGGTAGGAATGCAACCAAAGGAGGGCGCTATCCGAGAAAAAGAGGGAATACAATTTCGAGAGCAAAATGTCAATTTCAACAGAGTCAAAATCTTTGCTCAAGTCTAGGAGTATTAAAACTGTCACTTCCTTGTTGTCCATAGCTTCTCGGATGTCTTCTGTGACCTTCAGTAGTGCCGTTGTAGTACTGTGTGCTTGACGAAAACCAGATTGTAGTGGATCAAGTATGTTGTAAGTCGTCATGTAGTCTGTTATTTGTCTATGAGCGATGAACTCTAGCGCTTTGGATAAAGCAGAAAGTATGCAGATGGCTCTATAGTCAGATGGTTCAGAAGGGGATGCTACTTTTTAGAGGACGTATAATGCCCACTTTCCATTTTACGGGAAATGTGCTCTCTACAAGGGAAGAGTTAAATTTGTTAATTAGTGCAAGTAATATCGCATCCAGAATATTTTTTATCATCTCTATTCCTATACTGTCATTTCCTTTTGCCGTTGATGTTATCCGATTTATAGCAAACCTGACTTGTGAGTGGGTTGTTGGACGGAAGTAGAAGTTTTCTCTATCTGTTCGCGTCTTTGCATAATTCCCGTCTAGAACTTCCTGTTTCAGGGCTGCATTTAATGTGCAGTTAGATGAAAAATAATCGTTCAGTTTTTCCAAGGGTTTATTTTTTTCGTCGTCGTCTCGTCCTTTGGTAATTCCAAAGCTCTTTATGGATTTCCACAATGCAGCTGTTGAAGCATTTGTTTGAATTTAACTGTGAGCGTGTCGTAGTTTCGCGTTTCTAATCTGTTGGGTCGTAGCGTTTCTTAGTCTATTATAGTTCAGCAGATTGTCAGGAGTGCAATGTTTCTTAACTCGTCTATAAGCAGCATCGCGTTCAGCCATTAGTGCTCTAATCTCATCTGAGAGCCAGGAGCTGGCTTTCGCGTAACTCGAGCCTTCTTTTCAGGGGCATGTCTATCGTACAGTTCAGTCATGTGTTGATTGAAGAGAGTCACTTTGTCATTTATGTGTTTAACCTTCTAGCGCTCGCGTTGGCGGCAAATTGGCCGCCAATTTGGAAAAAACGCGGTATATGTAAACGGTTCTGAGAAATTATGCGGGGACCAAGAGTATTCTCTAGTTGGCTATCTTGCTACTAGATGCCGTTCGCATTTGGCCTTCAACTCGCCGCGGCTCGTAGGAAGACAGTGTCAAAGTTGTCCTGGTCACGCACGGACGCACGGACGGCCACAAAACCGCCTTGCGAGCGCGCGTGGAACAGAAGATCGAGTGTTCCTCTAACGTAATAACCAAAAATGTAAGTACATATTTTATGTTTATTAGAGTATTTTAAGCAATTGCTAATTGTGTACTTCAAGAGGATATATATTTCAAATCTCAAACATATTAAAAAAACATACCTACCGCACAAAATAAATAAATGTCTTTCTCTCAGGGCCCGATACTGCCAACCTGACGATATTCTACAAATTCTCCAAGGTCTAGAGGACGTAGGCGAAGATAACGAAATCGACCATCTAGATGACATAGATTTTGAGCCACAACAAATTGAAGAAGACAGGCATAGCAGTGACTCTGAAGTGGACGTAGACAGCCCTGATGAAGAGGATGACTATGACATCGACAGTGTTCGCTACTTCATTGCAAAGGATGGTGAAACGTTGTGGGTAAACAAACCTGTTTCAGCAAATTCTAAAACGAAATCAAAAAACATAACCAAAATTTTCCCTGGCCCTAGGGGACCTGCTCGCCATTGCAAAACTAGACAGGAATGCTTTCTTCAAATTATAAGTGAGGACATGATTGACGATATTGTCAAATATACAAATATTTTTATTGCTGTGAAAAGAGTGGAACATACTCAAGGTCGGGAGAGGGACTACAGGGACACTACAAAATCAGAAATATTAGCTGTTTTTTGTGCTCTGTTCTTGATGGCTGTAAAAATGGGAAACCGAACTAATTTGCAGAACTTTTCACTGATAACGGAACTGGAATAACAATTCTGGGTGCCAGTTTCAGTGAAAATCGTTTTCGATTTCTGATGAGGAGCCTTCGCTTCGATGATGTGAAAACAAGAACGTTCTACACTTACAACGTGGAGATATATTGTGGGAAGCAAAAGCCCGGACATTTCGTAACCTCCAACAAACCTTTCGATGTAGTGAAAAGATTGACCGAACCAATAAAATGTACTAATCGGAACGTAACTACCGATAACTATTTTAGCAGTTACCCACTTGCCGAGTACTTACTGGGAGTAGGTCTGACATTTCTAGGCACCCTGAGGTGAAATAAAAAGGAGATTCCTTCTGAATTTGTGACAGAAAATAAGCATTTAGTTCCTGGAAAGTATCAATTTGCATGTCAGGATGATAAAACCTAAAAGAAAGAAGTTTGTACTGCTGTTGTCCACAACGCACGATACTGACGAGACTGACAAATAAACCGGGAAACCTCTGCAAATGACGGATTATAATTCTACTAAAGGAGGTGTGGATACAGTAGACTTGATGAGCTCGAGATGTTCTACCTCTAGAAGAACGCAAAGATGGCCGATGGCTGCCTTTTTTTCGCTTACTTGATGTCGCTGGAATAAATTCTTTGAAGATATTCCAAGCAAATCACCCTGACGACACCACTGTAAGGAGAAAACTTAGCGATGGACCTAATGGCCGACAATTTGAAAGATCGTGCCTTCCTAAAGAACTGTATATTTTCTTGACAGAGAACAACAACCAGCAACCGCCGGAACTTCATCAAACAGGCGACCTATTTGCTATTACTGTGGCTCTAAAAAAACCAACAGAACTCGGTTGATGCACGAGATATGTCTGCAAAAATCATTCGTCGTTTCAAGTAACCTGTAACATTTGCGATGGAGGTTTTGAGGACAATGATAACGACATGGTTTAGCTTATTCCAAGGAAGTGCAACGTACGTGATTTAAATTCAAAATGTTTGTGTTCAATGATGTTTTCTTAAATTAGAGACGGATTTCAGTTCCTTACTTTTTAAATATTTATATTTTCTGTTCAAGATAATTGTTGTGACTGACTGGTGAACTTTACTTATGCTATTTCGAAATTGTTATGTTTAAGGGTTCATCATTAACTTTTCGTTTAAATATGTGTGAATAAAGTTATTTTAAACATTTAAATATGTGTATATCAAGTTATTTAACTATATTGTCCATTATTCATTCATAAAAACCTGAGTGAAAGAAATAAAATTACAACTAAAAATGGGCGGTCAAAATGCCACCTCGCGATCGCGTGTGTTATTCCAAACAGCGCGAGCGCTAGAAGGTTAAGTTTAAATATGTCACACCATGGCACTGCAACTGTGTCTTGTAAAAGTTCATTCTTATCAATTCTTCGTAGATCTCTATATGAAATTATTTTCGGATTGAACTTGGGACTTTTAATCGAATAGGCCATAAATATAGCATCATGTCGCGATATGCCTGGGGCACTAATTTGACCGCGATGAAGAACTAATTTAGGTTGGTTAGTGGTAATGAGATCAATTAAAGTGTGTGATGTGTCTGTGTGATGTCTAGCGATGAGAGGGAGAAACGTTAAATGGCAACCTTTAAAAGAAGTTAATAGGTGGGTTGTCTGAGGAGAGTTAGGTTCAAGAAGATTTATGTTGAAGTCGCCCGTTATAATTATATTGAGTAGTCAGGGACTAAATGTTGTATTTGAGTCTCTAGACCGCATAAAAAACCCGCTTTCGGTGGTTTATATACTACACCCAGAAGACATTTTACTTCACTCACAGTTATTTCCAGGAACATGAACTCAGGTTTCCGCTCGTACGGACCTGGAGACCTACAGATCATTTTAGGGCGTAAGCTGGTCATAACATACAGTATGCGGCAGTACCCCCGGAGGGATTACTTAATCTGTCGGATCTAAGAAATGTATAACCCGCCAGCTGCAGTCTTTCTATTGCGTGGTGTGATTTTAACCAAGATTCAGTGATTAATATTGCGTGGCAACTGGGAGGCATAAATAGGGCTTTTATTTCATCCATTCGCGCCTCTGCGAGGAAGCTTTGAGCGTTTATATTGCAAATATTTAAATCATTACTGTACGCAGAAAGCTGGTGGTTAATAATGTCCCTTGTCGACTGGGATTGGCAAGAAATCTCAGATGACAATAGGTGTGTGTTGCCTGCGGATATTTGCGCGATATTCACCCTTAGACCACACTGACATCTTAACATGCTATCAATCCCACTGCTTGGTAATAACTGGTGTGAAGGTCGCGCCTTGCTGTCTTCTCGACCGGTTTTCACCCTCTTTTCATCCCTCACCATAAATGCGGTGTCCAGCCGACTGGTTCTACGTATTGCAAAACTTTCCTAGTGCCCACTATTAAGTTCATGATCCGAGTGAGTGTTTCTATTATTCGTATCAGAAGTGCTTACAATCGAGTAATATAACTAATATAACACGAAAATAAACAATGTGGACCATTACGGGATTTAGAAGTGGTTAATTATATTCTAAGTGGTTAAAACAAGCAATTGCCGTACCTGCTCAATGTCCGCTGTGCTATGAATATCTTGTTATTGTTTTCATTGTGATGTATGATGAGATGAGTAGCTCGTGCGGTGAAATGTACCTGAGCTGCATTTTCTTCAACGTTTGTTACATGAATATATCTGGATATACTTGGTAGTTCTCATTCCTCTCACGATAAAAACAGATCTACACATTTTCTCATTACAGATACCGTAATGTCAGCTACTTTAAGAAGTACAATCACACCCCCGGTGTACAACAGTTCATTAAGAACGCATTTCTTATAACAACGCTGAGGATATTTTCTAAAACACCTGTTTGCTCTTGTAACTGCTAAACGCGCAGAATAAAGTTAAACATTGTTTAAATGTCAAATTACGACGAATAAAATGCTGTTTTATTGTCTATGAACACTTGTGTTGCAGTTAGGCTCGCATATTAAATCGCCTAACACTTGGATGTAACTCATTGGTCGTCCGAGAGAGGGAGAAATATCCTGAATTTACACCAGTCACCTGTTTTCACAGAATTGGGACTCACCCTTACAGTAAGAACTCTATTTAACAAGGGCTGCATAGTCGAGGTTGCCAACACGTCCTTCATTCTCCTGGAAGGGTGTGAGTTCGAGAAACGTGAGAAAATAGATTTCACTTTCTGGAGCAGCACATGACCCAGAGGTTCACTCAGCCTGCTCCAGAAATGAGTAGCAGATTAATTCATGGGCCCAAAGTGATTTCATTCTTCCTCGTAGCTGTACTAGGGAATGCACCCTGCGTTTTGTTCACTTGTAGCCAAATTTCTCTCACTGGTGGTGGAGGACATTTATACTCGTATCTCAACGAACAGGAAACATCTAAAAGCACTTGGATTCTCATTCAAAGAGAACTGAGGCGTTGTAATTGGCATTGTTCATTTCTTAGCGCGACGATGTTTACCTTTCCATGGAACTTCCGGTAAGTTGTACGTTCCTAGTAACGGCTAGACTTGATAACGTTACTGAGAGTTCCTCGTTCTACGGCTAGTAGTTATCAGAAAGAACTGAGTTCTCTCATGTCTGGAGCCTGTTTCTCTTGTGTGGAGCAAAGTTCTACTGCTAGTAGTTATCAGAAAGAACTGAGTTCTCTCATCTCTGGAGTCAGTTCTTGTGGTACACAGCAAAGTTCTACTGCTAGTCGTTATCAGAAAGAACTGAGTTCTCTCATCTCTGGAGTCAGTTCTTGTGGTACACAGCAAAGTTCTACTGCTAGTCGTTATCAGAAAGAACTGAGTTCTCTCACCTCTGGAGTCAGTTCTTGTGGTACACAGCAAAGTTCTACTGCTAGTCGTTATCAGAAAGAACTGAGTTCTCTCACCTCTGGAGCCTGTTTCTGTGGTGTACAACAAAGTTCTACTGCTAGTAGTTATCAGAACGAACTGAGTTCTCTCACCTCTGGAGCCTGTTTCTGTGGTGTACAACAAAGTTCTACTGCTAGTAGTTATCAGAACGAACTGAGTTCTCTCAAATCTGGAGTCAGTTTCTGTTGTGTACAGCAAAGTTCTACTGCTAGTAGTTATCAGAACGAACTGAGTTCTCTCACCTCTGCAGTCTGTTTCTGTCGTGCACAACAAAGTTCTACTGCTAGTAGTTATCAGAAAGAACTGAGTTCTCTCATCACTGGAGTCAGTTCCTGTGGTGAACAGAAACTTTCTCCTGACGTAAGTCAAGCTGAGCGATTGGCACTGACTGAGTCGGTCATCTGGAAAAGGGGACACGTCCAAAATATTGCATTTAACAGGAGAGATACCAAAAGGAATTAAGAAACGAAATTTTTGAATTTGCATATAACTAGTAAAAGGCCCTTTATTCCTATAATACGGATTCCAGATCCCATCCCTGAAGGTAAGAAAAATCAAATTTTGTTTTCTGGAAGCATACAGTTTTCTAAGTGAACAGAGTTTTCTCAGAAAATATAAACGAAATTTTCATCCCTGTCCTTTAGTTTTGATTTTAATTTGAGTTTCCGTTACAATGTCGCTTTTCAATCAACCTATAACATTTAGAAATCAGAGAATTATGAAGTGATCCTAAACAACGGACATATTATAGTTTTAACAAAAAATCAGCGAACATATTCATTCCGTCTTATAGGACATTACATTCTTCAATACGGTTCATGTTCTCTCATCGAGAACTGACCTTGTAACCATTGTAATGAACATACTGTAGTCCCTGTCCGTAGGTTAAGAATATAAAACAATAACTGCCAGTAGCTTCTCTTTAAGAAGATCATAATTCTTCTTCATGCAGAGCTTCCTGCTCAGTAATTGGACAGTTGTTGACAGCGTCATGGTAGAAACTGGCATCTTACAATCAATATACCGTATAAGTTTCCTTATGTCGTTGACCTTCTTAATATTAATGGGACTTAGTCTACCGTATACTGAGAGAACGAACGGAGAATAACGTAAAATAATTGAAGTATTATAAGAAAATTAAGTTTCAAACTTGACAACTGTTTTGACAACCCCAAGTATGTCGTACTTTTCATAAGAATGCAAGTGTATTTTGCACAATTACATCTTCTGACAGGGCACACTTACATTCAGTGAATTCATCTATACCAGAAAGTGTATTTTCAGCTTCCGCAGTGGACTTTAGCTTCGAAGACTGTGTCAATCAGCGGTAAAGGCCTAACAGATCCTTGTTATTTTCCTTGGAAATCGGAAGTGCAGTGTTCTAAACATATTTGGCTGTAGTTTATTCGATACAAACAGGTTTGTGTCATCATTCAGTGTGTATTCTGATTTCAGCCGAACTGAAGGATTCACCTGATGAAGAGAAATTTCATTTTTGATCTCTTGTTCTCCTTAATCCTTGGCTAGCTTCAATTTCATTTGTAGAGTTCCACACTTGCGACAAGTTTGAAAGATATTCCCTAGAATATAGAGTGCGACCGACACAGAGTACATAGTGAGATTCAAACGAACGAACCTCAGCCACACATCGCATCACCAGGTGACTTTAATATAGAAAACATTTCTCAGCTGACAATGTAGGGTCGCCATACTGCGAAAACCATAAAAGTAGGGAATATCCTCAATTGTGCCGAGAGTTGAGGGGCTAACGTGTTATGTTGTGAGCACTGTAGAGCTCTATCAAACTAAAAAAGCAAATTTCGAAAATCACTTCCAGCCTAAAATCGCTTGGTCATTACTCGTTTTCCTCCTTGCTCAAATCCTAGCCCAAATATTCTTTCTGTAATGTGTTCCTTGGTTCAGCACTCTCAGGGGTCCTTGATTTTTTGAAAAATGGATCACGTCCAACGCAGGTTTTTCTATACCGGGGCATCGATCCTGTACTACGCACTAACCAAGGGGTGGAGCATGGCTGTGCAGGTGGACAACGCCACCGCTGATGACCTGGTCAACTTGTCGCCCGGTTTCCAGTTTCAGAACCCAATCACGCTACCCGCGGTCAGTCGCGGCAGGGGTCGCGGCGCTCGCGGGGCCCGTGGGGCGCCATCCGGAGGGACAACCTAGTGACGACGTCTGGGAAGTGCCTGCCGCCCAGCACGCCGTACATCAGCCATCACCAGTTGTGTCGTGGACTTGTGGAGTGATTCTGTGTATTGTTTTGTTCATTACAGCCTATGCAGCCTTGATCTTATTCTTTTGTTAATGGTATTCTCATGCATAATTTGTTTGTACTAGATCTTCGGACCGCCCTCCTGTATTCTTTCATGTCAATAAAGCACTTGAGGGTTCCACCTTGACGCCACAATCGACGTGCCGACTAAGCGAGTTTGGGGAGTACCCTCTGGTCGGACGCCCGATTGTAGGTCTCCTGCGGAGCCTCTCGCCACCGTCGCCCGGACGCCCGCGGCTGCGCCGAATGCTGCCCGGCGGTGGAAAGGTGACGCCCCATCACCCCGAACCGACAGCCGAATGACGTCCCTCCCGGGGAGAGCCTCCTTATATAGAATTGAGGCTCACGTGTACTGAGGACAGCACTTCCCGGGAGGGAGCGTCAGGAGGATTATCGGCCGGCGCGATGGGCTTTATTGAGAACTTGTACATACAAATCAAGATGAAATACATTAGAATGGAGGGCAGGTCCGCGGCCCGACTACAAAGTGTATCGGGCCAGGGAGCTGTCCGTACACACAAGAACAAGTGGGCAAAGTCCTGTACGAAGTGATGCACTGCCACGACCGCGGCCACATTGATCCGATGAGGCTGGTGGAATGCCTGTGCTCAGGCTTGGTTCACTGCAGGGCAGACTGCTGCAACGCTTTGTGGGGTGGCGTCGCTGTAGAGAGCCACCGGACATCTGGCGGGGCGTCGACAGGAACTGAGGGGTGAAGAGTCGTCGTACCCAGAAGAACTCGCCTGAAAGGATGTGTTTAGCAGGGAATATCGGCCATCCCATGACCCAGCAGAGCCAAGAAAAGTAGCCGGCAGCCTGTTGGAGTTGATGTGGGGACAGGTCGTGCAGCTCGCGCGCTGCTGGGTGACATGATGCATGGTCACCTCTTGGCTGGGGATGTCGATGGTGACGCCAAGATGCGTCAGTATGGGAGTCGGGTGCAGCACCGACTTGGAATAGTTGAGGGTGATGCCCAGAATCTGGGTAAGATAGACATCGATCTCGCGCATGAGAGCGTCCGTGAGATCGGGGCTATGAATGAGCCAGTCGTCGAGATAAGGGATCATCTGAACACCGAACTCAAGGGACAGAAGTTGCTGCACTGCAACGGCCCAGCGTTGCATGACGGATGGGGCCAGGCTATGTCCCATCGGCTGGCGGGTCCAGCGATACCAAACCCCGCGGTAGAGTATACCGTAGGGGTGTCGGGTGTCGCGGGAGATCGGGATCCATGTGGGGCCATATGGACGAAGGCTTAAGTGAAACTCTGCATAGACTCATATTAGCGCTCGTAGTGGTGCTTAAGTGACACAATGCACTGGCTCACACTAGCGCTCGTGGTGGTAGACAAAGGCAAACTGCTAAACTAATCGACCAGGTAACGATGATTAAACAAATGGTTGCAGTTTTGGGAATCAATATAGAATATATTCTCATAGTTTATTATATTTTATTTACTTAAGAGTCGTAGCTCATATCCCTAGGATATTTTCAGCATTGAGTTGCTTGTCAGAGGCCTAGAACTGTGGATTTTCCTCCCTTTTCTTCTTGCGTTATGCCAGATGTAGAAGCATTTTTGTTCATTACTGCCGATGTGTTTTTAAAACATCCTCCGCGCACTTTTATTCATATCCCACCTGTCTTGAGATATGAAACATATGACACAAGTCTAAATGTCCCCTCATCAGGATATCCAGTACTGTAACAACACGTGGTGTTCTCCCCTGCGCACTTTTACCCATACTACATCTCTCTTAAGATATGAAACACATGACACAATTCTAAATGTCCCCTCATCAGGATATCCTGTTCTGTATCAACATGTGGTGTTCTCCCATGCGCACTTTTACTGATACTACATCTGTCTTAAGATATGAAACATATGACACAATTCTAAATGTCCCCTCATCAGGATCTCCTGTTCTGTATCAACATGTGGTGTTCTCCCCTGCGCACTTTTACTCATACTACATCTGTCTTAAGATATGAAACACATGACACAATTCTAAATGCCCCCTCATCAGGATCTCCTGTTCTGTATCAACATGTGGTGTTCTCCCATGCGCACTTTTACTCATACTACATCTGTCTTAAGATATGAAACACATGACACAATTCTAAATGTCTCCTTATCAGTATCAACATGTGGTGTTCTCTTACCTCTGCTGCCAAGAGACCAATACTCTTTCAATAATGTTTCTCGTACGTCTTCACGAAGTCTCTCTTTACACTTTGATCGATAGTCGCTAAGTGGTTCCATTACTATGGCTCTAAGGTGGTATAAGATTTTCCCTTTCCGCTGTTTTTAACCTGCGAACAGCATTCTTCTTGCGAGAAACCTGATGGAAAACATTAACATCTTCTCCCCTTGAGCTTTCGACTTACACAGGCAGAGAATCTGGATCGTTTCCCTGTTGTCATTCACTTCTTCACTTTCATCTCTGGCCATTGGCTGCAACACTCAAATGACCATTGTTGTACTCCTGAGCACGTAAGCCCGTGCACTAAGGGTGCAACCTTACTTTTTTCTCCCCTGTAATGTAAAGAGTTACCTTTCTAACTGTTGGGTTTCTATTCAGTGTCGCTAACCATACAGTTTAGGGACCCTACTTTCCGATACGACGTCCGGCACTATACAGTCAGGATTTATCTCGTGAATTGCCTGAATTACGTATTGCCACTGCAGTCACTAGTCTTACGTTTGCGGGTGTCATTGTAAATCTGTTTGGCTAATACTAGGTGGCATTTGATAACGTAGGTTTATGACAAATGACGAACGCAGCATTTTATTAATTTTGGTTTATAAATTTGATTTTATTTCGTCCAGTACTTACGTACAGAAATCAGTTAGGATGTCTAACGAGCACGAAATGTCATCAAGGACTCCTACGAAATGAAAGCAACGTTACCTCGTTCACAGAACACTTCAGACCGTGCTACGGGGTATTGAAAAAGGAAGGCGATGAGTTGTCACTCTTAATGATATGGACTTTATGGCAAGAGTTTCACAAGTGTTAATTTTAACTTTATTCCTGTGATAAGTTTCTGACAATGAGAATCAGTTGAAATATGAAAATACTTCGTTATGAACCTATCCTAACCAAACCTAACCTAAACATGTCTTGTCTCGAATTATAATGCGGTTTGCAGACCTAGCCTTTGTGTATTCTTATTGACTTACGGCATATGCGTATGCAATATACCTGCTCATGTGTATTATTACAGCGAGGTTTCATTTAGATTTCTATTCTGTTTACTGGGTAACATCTGCCGCCTGGGTGACTGTCCTTAATGCTTCCAGTAATACTGGGTGGTTTGCACACCATTTCTAGAGGTGAAATCCTCCACTCTCTAGTAAATTAATAGTTTCCGACTGCAACTGAAGAGCATCCTCTATATTTTCACAGCCGCTTACTTGGTCATCAGCATAAAAATCTCTGCGAACAACTTGTGCGTCTCTGGGGAAACCTTGATTCTTCATCTTCAGCAAGTTGCTTCTGTGATCTGGTAGCTAGGAAGGCTGCTGCTGCTGTACCATATGCTACAGTTGTCAGTCCATAATGACAGGGTGGGTCCCTAGGAGATTCACTCCAGATAATACGCTGACCGTTCCTATCATCTGCATGAACCATGACTTGCCGATACATTTCGGCAATATCTGCAGTGAAGGCAAAGATATGAATTCTAAATCTTAGAAGAATGGAGTAATGATCATCTTGTATTGTCGTTCCAGCCATTAATATATCATTAAATGAAATATTGTTAGAAGTTTTAGCAGGTTAAACAAATACAACCCTCGTTTTTGTAATTGAGCTACTAAGCTTAAAAACTGGATGATGTAGTAGATAATAGTTTCCACCTTCATTCCCTGACCTTAGCCATATGCCACATGGCCTCATACTAGTGAAGAAGGTTACAGAACTCGTGCTTAAGTGAGGGCTGCCTACTGAAATGCAGTTCTAGTTGTGCTAGTCTTGACATGGCATGACTGAAGGAGTTTCCCAGAATCTCAGGTTTGTGCTTGAGGGGTAACTAAACTATAAATCTACCTGTAGCTTCCCTAGTGGTACTGTAAAGTGCCTTTTTGTTGCTCTCTCTTCTCTTGTCATGACTGGGGACGTAATCTCTTCTATTTCCCAGGACTGCTGTAGCTGCGTGTCTAACCTGTCCTCTGACTTCGAGAAACATGTGATTAATGTAAGACATTATTATCTTCCCCTGATGGTAGTGTCCAGCAATAATCCATCCTAGTTCAGTGTCTTGAGGAATAGGTGATCTGGTGATCGAGTTCTGTGACCAAGTTTCAATAATGAAAAGAAATGTTCTGTACCCATTAACAAATCAATGTCACTTGGCAGGAAGAACTTGCGGTCAGTGAGCAAGTTCCAATGTTCATGGTGAATGTAGAGCTAACACTCTACACAACAAGTTCCAATGTTCATGCTGAATGTAGAGCTAACACTCTACACAACAAGTTCCAATGTTCAAGCTGAATGTAAAGCTAACACTCTACACAACAAGTTCCAATTTTCATGCTGAATGTAGAGCTAACACTCTACACAACAAGTTCCAATGTTCATGCTGAATGTAGAGCTAACACTCTACACAACAAGTTCCAATTTTCATGCTGAATGTAGAGCTAACACTCTACCCCACCAAGTTCCAATGTTCATGCTGAATGTAGAGCTAACACTCTACACAACAAGTTCCAATGTTAATGCTGAATGTAGAGCTAACACTCTACCCCACCAAGTGCCAATGTTTATGCTGAACGTAGAGCTAACACTCTACCCCACCAAGTGCCAAAGTTCATGCTGAATGTAGAGCTAACACTCTACCCCACCAAGTTCCAACGTTCATGCTGAATGTAGAGCTAACACTCTACACAACAAGTTCCAATTTTCATGCTGAATGTAGAGCTAACACTCTACACAACAAGTTCCAATGTTCATGCTGAATGTAGAGCTAACACTCTACACAACAAGTTCCAATGTTCATGCTGAATGTAGAGCTAACACTTTACACAACAAGTTCCAATGTTCATGCTGAATGTAGAGCTAACACTCTACCCCACCAAGTGCCAATGTTCATGCTGAATGTAGAGCTAACTCTCTACCCCACCAAGTGCCAATGTTCATGCTGAATGTAGAGCTAACACTCTACCCCACCAAGTGCCAATGTTCATGCTGAATGTAGAGCTAACACTCTACCCCACCAAGTGCCAAAGTTATGAACAGTGGAAGCCTTTACCTTTCACCCTTCCAATGGCCCCCATTGCTTGGACAGAGATGATTTTGTTTTTTTCCTTTTTAAATACAAAATACTCATGTTTATTATGTTTGTTTATTCACACTCCCTGCTCTGTAGGTAATTCAGTGTCCATGGAATGGCTCTTGACGTTGTAAATTATCGTTAATTTATTTTGTATTGCATACTTTTGTTGTTATTATTATTAATAATATTACACACGGTATCTCTTAAAATGTAAATAAACTAATATTTAATAAAGTAAATTATGCTTATCTCTTTGGATTCATTTATTTTATTCCATATTGTTATCGCTATGGCAACATGACTTCTTTATGATGTAGACACAGTATAAAAGTATTTCTTCCCAAATAGATTTGTTATACACCCCGTGTGGGTGAGGGACGAAGATGAAGAATACACCCACGATGTACTCTGTCTGTTATAGGAGGCGACTATAAGGGACGACCAAGGGATGATAGTGTTAGACCCATGAATATAATTGTGATTAGTAGCATCATGCGGGGAACTCCATGGGTCACCTTTACTTGCGAGTGGTACCACTATGTTAGGTACACAATAGGTTGGTGATTAGTAGCAACATAAGGTGAGTATGTATGGGTTTTCCAGTACCCGTGATTGGTGCCATTGTGCGAAACACCACGGGTCTGGGCGTTGTCTGCGATTAGCACCACTATATCAGCGACACCGTGGGTCTGCGTTGCCTGTAATTAGTACCCACTATATGAAAAAGACCAAGGGAATACTGGAACCCGTGATTAGTACACCTAGGTGAGGAACACTATGGGTTTGCATTGCCTATAAGTAGCGTCATAATGTGAAAAACACCATTGGTCTCCGTTACATGTGCGAAGTAAAATACTTTTGAGTCATACCATAATGTGTGGAACACTATGAGTCTACACTATTTTTTATTAGTACAGCAACATTACAAATACTATGATTTTACTTTACTAACGATACGTGTCATTATGACGGGCCATTGACCAGCTTTTTGGACCCCTTTAGAAAACAAGCATCCTCGATTCAGGATTATGCTTTAGAAGTAGTCCCTTGGTCAGTAATACTACCGTATATGATAGTTTCTGGGTCGGATCCGCCGATTGTTTCAAATTCATATCCACCCATTTATTCTTCATCGTCACGTTTTTATTCTGCTCTGTGGACGATTTTGAATTTTAAATTGTCATTCTATTTCGTCTCATTTCATACTATTAGGGACTGATGATCTAGATGTTAGGCCCTTCAAGCAAAAAGAACCACCATCATCATCAATCGGTTAATTATACCCGCACCAATTAGACTACAGACTAGGGAAATGCTTTTTATTGCAGTACATAACGTTCTTACTTATTTGTATAATTAAAGATCATTTTTTTTTTGCTAGGGGCTTTACGTCGCACCGACACAGATAGGTCTTATGGCGACGATGGGATAGGAAAGGCCTAGGAGTTGGAAGGAAGCGGCCATGGCCTTAATTAAGGTACAGCCCCAGCATTTGCCTGGTGTGAAAATGGGAAACCACGGAAAACCATCTTCAGGGCTGTCGATAGTGGGATTCGAACCTACTATCTCCCGGATGCAAGCTCACAGCCGCGCGCCTCTACGCGCACGGCCAACTCGCCCGGTAATTAAAGATCTGAAGATCCATATACGGTTATAACTGGTATAAATCGAAACTGTGTAATTTGGGAGAGAGTAAGCCCATGTGGTATTGCGCGTCACAAGAAACTGAGTGAATTGGCTGTGCAGTTGGATTACACTGCTGTGAGCTTGTTTTCAGGAGGTGGTGGATTCCAACCCCTCAGTCGGTAGATCTGAAGTTATATTTGTTTTTTCCTTGGTTCCCTCGTTTTCACTTTAGGCTAATTCTGTGGCTGTACCTTTATTAATGCAAAGACCGCTTCCTTTCATTTTAGTATTAGCTCTCTTTCCTATCCCATTCTTGCCTTACAACCTGTCCTCTATCAGTGTGACTTAGGCCAATGTATTTAAAAAATCTGGTAATTTAGTTTGACTCATCAGTGCCCCTGGAGAATTCCTGGGCTTCCCGAATGTGGTAAGCTTGAGATACACCAAATTGTAAGTTCAAAACATGTTTAAAATGACCCTCCTTTCCCCTACTGCTTATTGAAGACAGACGAAGAATAAAACAACATCCAAGCCAAAGGAAGGATGTGTAGGTCCTACGTGGTAAGTCCTTGAACTTATGGAAATTGCAATAAAATATACAATCTAGATCTCTCTCGCTCCCCCCTCCCGTTGACAATACGGTTATACTAATGCCTAAATCAAAATAAAGGCAGGAAATATTTACATTTAATTTAAGCTGATGAAGGAGGTAACGTATGACTAGCTCGGGTTGGCAGGTTCGAGTCCGGCAGTATTTGAGGGTGTTCAAATACGCCAGTCTCATGTCTGCAGACATACCGGTACGTAAAAGAATTCTTGTGGGACGAAATTCTGGCTCCTTGTCCTTTATAAAAGCCATAGATTTAGTTAGTAGAAATATTAACATTATTATTCTCAATTCAGAAATGAGCTTGAAAGCTGACCTAATTTCCGTTCACATAGCTTAGCACATTAGTTGTCCTCTATGTTTCCTGGATAAGCTTGAAGACATAACCAGCCTGTAAACTGAAAATGTGACGAATAATCTCTCTTACAGGTTATTGATGAGAGAAAGAAACTGAGAAAATCGAAAAGAAAGCAGCTTGATTTGTTCTGGGTGATATGTGACAAAAGAATAGCTTTACAAAAATGTTGCAAAGTTTGGGCTGGGAAGAATTGGAATAAAGGAGACGAGCTGCTCGACTAAGTGGTATGTTCCGAGCTGTCAGTAGAGAGAAAGCGCGGAATGACATCAGTAGACGAATAAGTTTGAGTGGTGTCTTTAAAAGGAGATTAAAATACGAAGATAAGGCTGGAATTCAAGAGGAAAAATTGGGGCAAATGTTCGTTCATAGGATGTGGAGTTAGGGATTGGAATAACTTACTAAGGAAAACGTTCAATAAATTTCCAATTTCTTAATAATCATTTGAGAAAAAGCTAGGAGAAAAACAGATAGGGAATTTGCCACGTGGCCGACTGTTCTAAATGCAGATAGTAGTATAATTGGATGGTTCTGCCGCACCTCCGCCGCCGCACGCCTCCGCCCGCCTCCTCCTCCGCCGCCGCCTCCGCCTCCGCCGCCGCCGCCCGCGGGAAATTTGAATTTTGGCGGGAAATTTGAATTTTGGCGCGAGATTTGAATTTGTAAACAAAGCCACGTGCTTTTTGACAGCTGTCATCGACAACAACGCAACGCTAACCTCACTGCTGCCATCTTGACGGGCCTAAACCTCACTAGTGCCAACTTAACCTAACTAGCATGAGGTAAACAAAGCCACGTGTTTTTTGACAGCCACGTGCTTTTTGACAGACAACAACGCATCGCAAACCTCAGTACTGCCATCTTGACGGGTCTAACCTTAGTGGTACCAACTTAACCTAACTAGCATGAGGTAAACAAAGCCACGTGCTTTTTGACAGCCACGTGCTTTTTGACAGATTTGTAAACAAAGCCACGTGCTTTTTGACAGACAACAACGCATCGCAAACCTCAGTACTACCATCTTGACGGGCCTAAACCTCAGTAGTGCCAACTTAACCTAACTAGCATGAGGTAAACAAAGCCACGTGTTTTTTGACAGCCACGTGCTTTTTGACAGATTTGTAAACAAAGCCACGTGCTTTTTGACAGACAACAACGCATCGCTAACCTCAGTACTGCCATCTTGATGGGAATAAACCTCGGTGGTACCAACTTAACCTAACTAGCTCGAGATAAACAAAGCCACGTGCTTTTTGACAGCCACGTGCTTTTTGACAGCTGTCATCCGCCATCTTTAAACTACAGAGCGCTGTGCTGCCCTCTTTCGTCACCTGTCATCGGCAGTGCTGCCATCTTGGCGGGCCTAAACCTTAGTGCTACCAACTAAACCTCACTAGCTCGAGATAAACAAATCCACGTGCTTTTTGACAGCCACGTGCTTTTTTGACAGCTGTCATCCGCCATCTTTAATCTATAGAGCACAGTGCTGCCCTCTTTGTGGTGGCGGATAATTTGAAAAATGCTTTTTTGACAGCAGCCATCTTGCATCGCAAACCTCAGTGCTGCCCTCTTTGTGGTGGCAGATAATTCCACGTGACAGCAGCCATCTTTAATCAAGAGAGCACCGTGCTGCCCTCTATGTGGTGGCGGCAAATTCCACGTGCTCTTGTTTGGTAAACATAGCCACGTGCTTTTTTGACAGCTACTACCCACCATCTTTAATCAACAGAGTATAGTGCTGCCCTCTATGTGGTGGCGGTAAATTCCACGTGCTCTTGTTTGGTAAACATAGCCACGTGCTTTTTGACAGCTGTCATCCGCCATCTTTGAGCACCGTGCTGCGGGCAATTTCGTCAGCTGTCATCCGCCATCTTTGAGAACAGTGCTGCACTCTATGTGGTGGTGGCAAATTCCAAGTGCTTTACAAACCTATGCGCTTTTCTGACAGCCGTCATCCGCCATCTTTGAGAACAGTGCTGCCCGGTGGCGGCAAATTCCAAGTGCTTTACAAACCTATGCGCTTTTCTGACAGCCGTCATCCGCCATCTTTGAGAACAGTGCTGCCCGGTGGCGGCAAATTCCAAGTGCTTTACAAACCTATGCGCTTTTCTGACAGCCGTCATCCGCCATCTTTGAGAACAGTGCTGCCCGGTGACGGCAAATTCCACGTAGAAACAAAGCCATGTGCTTTTTTGACAGCTGTCATCCGCTATCTTTAATCACCGTGCTGCCCGGTGGCGGCAAATTCCACGTGCTCTTGTTTGGAAACAAAGCCATGTGCAGCTGTCATCCGCCATCTTTAATCACCGTGCTGTCCCCTCTTTAGCTACTTACCTTTGACAGCTGTCATCCGCCATCTTTAATCACCGTGCTGCCCGGTGGCGGCAAATTCCACGTGCTTTACAAACCTATGTGCTTTTTTGACAAAAAAAAAATTCTGCTCTCGAGATACTTACCGAACTATACTTACGAAACTGCTCATCACCTTCTTTCTTCTTCTATGAGTAATAAACAAAAACTCTATCTTGCAAATAAGGAGCGGGAGGAAGGTGATACCTAACCTAAAATAAAAGAATATGCTAATTCTACATTATTAATTTACATCTTGTATGTACACGTTTTATCTCGAATCATTTTACCCCAGTGATGTTTTGCGTACTTCTCGATGCAATTCCTGAATGTACAAGTTTAAACTTGCCGTACTACACTCTCAGCGTACCTCTTTGTGATGTAAGACAGCGTAACGTGAGTACACACACCTCTAGCATAATGTTTATGTAAAGTAGTACTTATCAATACTACTATGCCCCCAGGCTAGCGTGTTGGTAGAATTTGGGATGACAAACCGTTTACAATCATCGCTATTAAGGGCTACCTTACTAATTAAATGAGTGTACAACTGGTGCTTCTTGCTTCTAATGACAGACATTTGCTTATGCAAAACAGGTGGATTACTTTTAATGCAATTGTTATAGTTTTCAAAACTTAGCTGATTCTGAACGACATTCTTTTTAACCCCCTTCAATCTCTTTATTTGTAATTCATTTAAGAGTTTTATGCAATATGACTTAGATTTAGTACCTACAAATGAATCGATAATATTCCCAGCACATTCATCTTTCATTTTACCTAGAACCTTTTTGTTCACTAGCGGTAGATGATATTGATTATCTGCAGGATAGTTACTTGTATCAAACCTACCCAAGTCAGGCTTTATATCATTGTAATAGTCATCAGTTTTGATTTGATAAATAAACGAATCGGTATCTGTGTAGAGCAATTGCGCATTATGTGCGTACTTCTTCATCATATAATCGTAATGGAATTCATACATGAGTGTTTTAGCCAATTCAAGTACTGTGAAGCCGACGTAGGTAGGTTTGTCATACTTAACCTTGACACGATTCATCTGTATAATAACTAAATTCTCGTGTATGATGGTGCAGCTGTGGAAATTTGGTTTACTTATTAAATAGTTAGCACCATACCTTTTCTTAATATTATCCCAGTTTGTAATCAATTTTACATCAACGCGTTTGTCAACATTCTCCATAGTCTTACCAAACACACTGTTATTCATGAGCTTGTAGAAATCTTTTTCAAACTCGTTAACCGCATTCGTTCTTAAATTATTGTTCAGATCGATATATGGCTTTAGCCACGGTGACTGATTAAATTCTAGTACGCGATGAATTTTGGATAACTTCAAACCATGCTGCAAACACTGTTTTAAATTTCGGTAATGAATGATATACTTAGATTTATCGCATAAATTAGCAATGAGCATTTTCGTCGTTGATGCAATGTACGGGGACTTCATATTTTCAGGGCAGAACGGTAGGTCATTATGAGAAGTGTGTAACTCTTTAGGATACTGTAAGTCAACTTCGAGGAAATAACCTTTACTAGCTTCATCGCCTAGGGCGTGTAGCTGTAAAGCATCAATTTCGCACTGCGTCAGCCAGCGGAAACCACTCACCGGTAGATGCTGACTCATCGCCCACCCATACTGATTATTAGCATCGAGGTAAACGATATACCGAGATTCCTGACTGGAATCGAAACTCGGCATGTACTTATTAGCACTCGAATACCGGCCGCTGCACTGACTCAGACCGCCTCGAATGGATGCTTTTATAAAGTGCACCATATCAATATCAGTTAACAGCTCCAAATTCACACGCGTGTATTTTAACATCGCGTCCCAACTTAACCCAGGTGCAGTAAAATACTGACATGGGTCAAGGCTGTAGGTGTTCATGCAAACACAGCGAAAATTTTCAAAAACATCAGCTAACAAAAGTACATCTGTCTTTAAATATAAATCAGAGTATTCACCCAGCGTTTGAATGTGGAACTGCTCCCAGATATGTTGCGCATGTAAATAGTCATCATCACTAATATCTGCTGAATTCAGCGAGCTGTAAAAGGATTGTTTCGATGGTAAGGCACGTTCTTCGAGGCGGTCTAAGCAGTCGAGATATTCATAACAAAAAACACCCTTACGCCGAAGTAAATTAAACTGCGCTTCTTCGGGGAAAACGCGTCGAATTTCTGTAAATTGTTCAGGCTGTAAATGACTAGAAAGTTTATCGAGGCTACTCGCCATAAAGCGAAACGAGTCAAGGAATCTCAGTTTTATAGAATGCTCAGCATCTACTTTTACAGACTTTGCAAACGCAATGTACCGCTCTTTATTCTGAGGGATTATATCTACTTTTTCATCCGAAGCTCCAAATTGTGAAATGATGAAATGAGAGTCGTAACCAGATAAGTTATGAAAAATTACAGGGATAAATTTAGGAACTCTATACTTAAGATTACAGCTATAATGAGCGGCACATCTGTAGAAACCAGTTAAATGATCATGATCAAAAACTTTAGGGTCATTTTCGGAAAATTCCCCATCACAAATGCTACACTTTGTAGCACGTTCATGATCATTTAACTGAATTTCGGTGAGTGGCTTCATTGGAATATTACTATTCAGAATACGACCGAGACGAACTGCATCACTTTCAAGTCTTTCTAAAAATACTTTAGCAGCATCATGTCCTCGATACAGCTCTAACTTGTTAAGCGTACTATCGTAACTACACTTGATGTAATACGCGAAGCTATACGGGACATGCATGTGCGTAGTATTAGTGAAAGAGTTGTCAGGATTAGGTGAGCATGTGTTGCATGGCGTGAGGATGGCTTCAAAGTCTGCATAAATCACGAACGGTACCCACATCTGCTTGTGAAAATTTGTAAATTTTAAAACATTATTGCCTGTAGTAGGTATCTCTGTACGTACATGATTGCAGTCATTCTTGGAATGCTTCGTTAACTGATCTTCATTTCTGAAATACTGCAAGCATCCATCACATAGCCACTTTTTGTTATACCTGTTTGACAATTGACTACCAACAAGTCTACTCAGATTGTTAATCCAGCAAAAGTGGCTATTCTCACTGTTTTCAATATAGAGTAAATTAACATGAGTACTCTTCTTATGACATGTATAATACAGAGGACCTACTACAGACTTTTTCTCTACACCATACACATTAATACTAATGTTATTTAGTTCCTCAAAGCGCTTAATATCTTTTAACTGTACGGGAAATTCTATACTATCGAAATTTAACTGCGTTGAATAGTGTGGATACGATGATGTTCTATACGCTACATTCGATTTAGCAGGATTTAAAGCCGACATCACCGCCCATGCAAAACATGCTTCGTCATTGTTTCGGATGTTTACAACAGCTTTTCTTTGCTGAATCCATGTCGGCAGCTCAATGTGCGAAGATCCACGCATAGGATTGTACTTATTGATGTTAACTTCTAGATACAGTATTTCAACTAAAGCCCACCCTGATTCCTTTTCCTAAAATTCCTCGCTCTTAGTTGAAATAATGTTAGAGACATCCCTAAGTACATCACCAAAATTAGTCGACTGACTTATGACAAAATTCTTCGTATTAAATGATTTAATGTCCGTTATTTCGGATTCATCCGTGCTTTTAATGTACAAGGCGAAAAGTTCAAAATTAACTTTAAATAAACTATGATTGGACAAAGATTTAGCAAGAAGCTGTTGTACATCCGGTTGAACGCAATTTAAAAAGTTTGAAGTGCTCTGAAACTTTTGACTGGTGCGAATTCGGTAACTAGCAATCCTACTTTTAAATGCTGTATTAATTTCCTCGATGTTTGCGTTACTACCACTTCTACACGCATTATTTTTATGCGCATTACTCCGTAAGTGCCCCTGAAAATGCGAAGATGGTACATCAGTGTTACAGTGCTCGCAGTGAATAGTTTGAAGTTCATGATTTTTTCTAGGTTTTTTACTACTAGTACTTTCTACAGCTACATCAGTAGCTGCACGCTTTTCCCCTACTACTACCTGAGGGCAAGTAGATATTTGATGTACCTCTGCTAAGTGATCCTCATATCGCTCTACGTTAGCGAAATACACACTACAAACTTTACATAAAGCTGATGTTATGCTAGGGTGTTTTGATTTCATATGGCGCGTGAAGTTATCACGCCTTGCAAACGTTACATTACATTCCTCGCAGCAGGGAGACATCTGTTCATGATTTTTTCTAGGTTTTTTACTACTAGTACTTTCTACGGCTACATCAGTAGCTGCACGCTTTTTCCCTACTACTACCTGAGGGCGAGTAGATATTTGATGTTCCTCTGCTAAGTGATCCTCATATCGCTCTACGTTAGCGAAATACACACTACAAACTTTACATAAAGCTGATGTTATGCTAGGGTGTTTTGATTTCATATGGCGCGTGAAGTTATCACGCCTTGCAAACGTTACATTACATTCCTCGCAGCAGGGGAACATCTGAAAAGAGAACGACCGATAGAGATTAGGTGAAAGTTACGGAAGAAACCAAGTTTCAGCGTATAGAGGTTGGACATGGCTGTGAGTTAGGCCTATAGCATGAGGATTGAAGAGAACGACTAAAGTTACGATGTTCGGAAGAAACCAAGTTTAAGCCTGTTGAGGACGGACATAGCTATGTACGCACCTCGTCTATAGTATGTAGATTAAAGAGAACAACTATTTATGATTAGCTTAAAGTTACAGAAGAAACCAAGTTTCAGCCTGTTGAGGGCAGACATAGCTATGTGTACGTGTTTGAAATTATACTACGTCTATAGTATGTAGATTAAAGAGAACAACTATTTATCAATAGACTAAAGTTACGATGTTCGGAAGAAACCAAGTTTAAGCCTGTTGAGGACGGACATAGCTATGTGTGCGTGTTTGAAATTATACCACGTCTATAGTATGTAGATTAAAGAGAACAACTATTTATGATTAGCTTAAAGTTACAGAAGAAACCAAGTTTCAGCCTGTTGAGGGCAGACATAGCTATGTGTACGTGTTTGAAATTATACTACGTCTATAGTATGTAGATTAAAGAGAACAACTATTTATCAATAGACTAAAGTTACGATGTTCGGAAGAAACCAAGTTTAATCCTGTTGAGGACGGACATAGCTATGTGTGCGTGTTTGAAATTATACCACGTCTATAGTATGTAGATTAAAGAGAACAACTATTTATGATTAGCTTAAAGTTACAGAAGAAACCAAGTTTCAGCCCGTTGAGGGCAGACATAGCTATGTGTACGTGTTTGAAATTATACCACGTCTATAGTATGTTGATTAAAGAGAACAACTATTTATGATTAGCTTAAAGTTACGATGTTCGGAAGAAACCAACTTTCAACCTGTTGAGGGTAGACATAGCTATGTGTGCATGTTTGAAATTATACTACGTCTATAGTATGTAGATTAAAGAGAACAACTATTTATCAATAGACTAAAGTTACGATGTTCGGAAGAAACCAAGTTTAAGCCTGTTGAGGACGGACATAGCTATGTGTGCGTGTTTGAAATTATACCACGTCTATAGTATGTAGATTAAAGAGAACAACTATTTATGATTAGCTTAAAGTTACAGAAGAAACCAAGTTTCAGCCCGTTGAGGGCAGACATAGCTATGTGTACGTGTTTGAAATTATACCACGTCTATAGTATGTTGATTAAAGAGAACAACTATTTATGATTAGCTTAAAGTTACGATGTTCGGAAGAAACCAACTTTCAACCTGTTGAGGGCAGACATAGCTATGTGTGCGTGTTTGAAATTATACTACGTCTATAGTATGTAGATTAAAGAGAACAACTATTTATCAATAGACTAAAGTTACGATGTTTTAGAAGAAACCAAGTTTCAACGAATAGAGGTCAGACATACCTTAAAATCATCGCGCTGCAAACTGTTACTCGGATGAATAAAATGCGTGCGTTCAAGCCTGAAACTTGAATGATAATATTCTGGTCGAATCTAAAAAGAAAAGAATAAACATATATGAATGCAGTGTAGGGTGTATCAGCTAGCTTAGTTATCTTTACAACTCAAAGTTCGAAAACATACCTTTAAAAAAAATGAATGTGCTGCAGACTGTTACTCGGATGAATAAAATGCGTACTTTCAAGCCTGTAACTCGAACGGTACCTAAAAAAGAAAAGAACAAACATATATGAATGTAGTGTAGGGTGTATCAGCTAGCCTAGTTATCTTTACAACTCAAAGTTCGAAAACATACCTTAAAAATGCATATGCTGCAGACTGTTACTCGGATGAATAAAATGCGTACTTTCAAGCCTGTAACTCGAACGGTACCTAAAAAGAAAAGAACAAACATATATGAATGTAGATGTCTATTACCTAGCGTAGAAGTTGCTTCGCAGACAGTAACTAACAGTTCTAGCTTACCTTAAGATAAAGGCTGAAGAATAATATTCACAGCAGACAGTACTTAGACGGGAGATGTGTACGTGAGAAACGCATACAGAGAACTGTAAGCACTTCACGCAGACTGCGGTGAGTAAATATGCTGCTTGTTACCAAGCGGATGTGAAAATCGCTGAGCTGACAACTGCAGTACAGTCGGAGCGAATGCAACAAGAGCACTCCTGTAGTCCCGCAGGCTGACGTATTTAAGCCGGAATCGAACCTCCTGTTGACGCCGAGGTGTCAGAATTTAAGAGTTCGAGCCTTGGAAAGTTAGCGCGCGATCCTCGACTTCTCGAGGGTACATCCGCGGTATTCCTTACCTGTAGGTATTGAGCTAAAGCTAGATCATGTAATGACGATCGCGCAGGCACCTCGCCTAGCATTTACGGCTTCTAGTTCGAACCCGCTATCTTCCGAAGTAGCGAGAATGATTGAAGAGTGTTTGAGGGTGATTCATTCGTCGGATGGAGGCGTTAAGCAGGCTTCTTCTAGTCGGGGTACGCGATTCAAATCCTGGCAACTTATACCGTCGGGAAGGGCATCCGGCTAGATCATGCAATGACGATCGCGCAGGTCCCTCGCCTAACATTTACGGCTTCCAGTTCGAACCCGCTATCTTCCGAAGTAGCGAGAATGATTGAAGAGTGTTTGAGGGTGATTCATTTGTTGGATGGAGGTGTTAAGCTGGCTTCTTCGGTAGGAGTAGGCTATGTCGGGATATCGATTTAAAATCCTAGTCAGGAAGGGCAGCCGGTCGTATAAAACTATGGTGTGAGGCGGGGTGTGCAAGAAAGCCAGCATTAAGTAAGAGCTGTTGATGGGGACGTTAAACCTTGTGCAGACTCCTTCGAAAATGATTTTTTGAGTACAAGACTTGACGGTGATTCATTTGTCGGATGGAGGCAATAAGCCTTGTGCAGGCTTCTTCAGCGGGAGTAGGCTATGTGTCGGTACCGGGATATCTAGTTATAAAACCCGCTACAACAAATTTATCACGTATACTGCGATTTAAAATCCTAGTCAGGAAGGGCAGCCAGTCGTATAAAACTATGGTGTGAGGCGGGGTGTGCAAGAAAGCTAGCAATAAGTAAGGGCTGTTGATGTGTTTTAGCCTCTCCGTACAATCATGATATTTTACGTTAGGAACTTACATAGGCTAAATGCTACACATTCCGTGGCAGAGCCAGGAATCGAACTCGGACCTCCGAGGGTAGCAGCTAACTACTACACCACAGAGGAGTACTATTTCAGAATATTTTACAACCTTAATTAGTACTGTGTTTTAAGAGCTTACATGGGACTCAGCTAAGAAGACGTTCGCGAGTTACAAGCACGCAGTGTCCTCGTTCAAGGTCGAGCCGGAAGATACGTGTACAATTTCAGCTAACACACGCATTCCACACAACTCGCTCAGAATGACTGTGCCGATGCTTCAAGGACTGTAGAACAAATCTATAGCCTACAGTATGCATGCCTCTCACCCGGAAGTCTCGGGTTCGATTCTCTTGGGAATAAAAATGTGTTTAAATCGCATGAATTTGTTGAGTTATCCTTCCTGATGCAAAACTAGCAGTATCTAACCTCATACACTATAGTTTTCAACCGGTTGCCCCTTCCTGGCAACTCGGATTAAGAATCTGTTTTACAACGTCTAACACGGGGAATCGGGGATTTACAGCTAGATGCACTTCTTAGATTTTAAATCACGAACTATTGTTTTACGGCCGGATGCCCTTCCTGACGCAAAACTAAGATTTTTAAATCACAAGAATTTGTTTTAAGACTAGTCGCCCTTCCTGATGCAAAACTGGCAGTATCTAGCCTCTCACGTCATACACTATTGTTTCGACCGGTTGCCCTTCCTGACGTCAAAGAACTCGGATTAAGAATCTGTTTTACAACTTCTAACATGAGAATCGGGGATTTACAGCTTAAAGATGGCGGATGACAGCTGTCAAAAAAGCACAGAGGTTTGTAAAGCACGTGGAATTTGCCGCCCCCGGGCAGCACGGTGATTAAAGATGGCGGATGACAGCTGTCAAAAAAGCACATGGCTTTGTTTCCAAACAAGAGCACGTGGAATTTGCCGCCACCGGGCAGCACGGTGATTAAAGATGGCGGATGACAGCTGTCAAAGGTAAGTAGCTAAAGAGGGGACAGCACGGTGATTAAAGATGGCGGATGACAGCTGCACATGGCTTTGTTTCCAAACAAGAGCACGTGGAATTTGCCGCCACCGGGCAGCACGGTGATTAAAGATAGCGGATGACAGCTGTCAAAAAAGCACATGGCTTTGTTTCTACGTGGAATTTGCCGTCACCGGGCAGCACTGTTCTCAAAGATGGCGGATGACGGCTGTCAGAAAAGCGCATAGGTTTGTAAAGCACTTGGAATTTGCCGCCACCGGGCAGCACTGTTCTCAAAGATGGCGGATGACAGCTGTCAGAAAAGCGCATAGGTTTGTAAAGCACGTGGAATTTACCGCCACCACATAGAGTGCAGCACTGTTCTCAAAGATGGCGGATGACAGCTGACGAAATTGCCCGCAGCACAGTGCTCAAAGATGGCGGATGACAGCTGTCAAAAAAGCACGTGGCTTTGTTTCCCAACAAGAGCACGTGGAATTTGCCACCACCACATAGAGTGCAGCACTGTTCTCAAAGATGGCGGATGACAGCTGACGAAATTGCCCGCAGCACAGTGCTCAAAGATGGCGGATGACGGCTGTCAGAAAAGCGCATAGGTTTGTAAAGCACTTGGAATTTGCCGCCACCGGGCAGCACTGTTCTCAAAGATGGCGGATGACGGCTGTCAGAAAAGCGCATAGGTTTGTAAAGCACTTGGAATTTGCCACCACCACATAGAGTGCAGCACTGTTCTCAAAGATGGCGGATGACAGCTGACGAAATTGCCCGCAGCACGGTGCTCAAAGATGGCGGATGACAGCTGTCAAAAAGCACGTGGCTATGTTTACCAAACAAGAGCACGTGGAATTTACCGCCACCACATAGAGGGCAGCACTATACTCTGTTGATTAAAGATGGTGGGTAGTAGCTGTCAAAAAAGCACGTGGCTATGTTTACCAAACAAGAGCACGTGGAATTTGCCGCCACCACATAGAGGGCAGCACGGTGCTCTCTTGATTAAAGATGGCTGCTGTCACGTGGAATTATCTGCCACCACAAAGAGGGCAGCACTGAGGTTTGCGATGCAAGATGGCTGCTGTCAAAAAAGCATTTTTCAAATTATCCGCCACCACAAAGAGGGCAGCACTGTGCTCTATAGATTAAAGATGGCGGATGACAGCTGTCAAAAAAGCACGTGGCTGTCAAAAAGCACGTGGATTTGTTTATCTCGAGCTAGTGAGGTTTAGTTGGTAGCACTAAGGTTTAGGCCCGCCAAGATGGCAGCACTGCCGATGACAGGTGACGAAAGAGGGCAGCACAGCGCTCTGTAGTTTAAAGATGGCGGATGACAGCTGTCAAAAAGCACGTGGCTGTCAAAAAGCACGTGGCTTTGTTTATCTCGAGCTAGTTAGGTTAAGTTGGTACCACCGAGGTTTATTCCCATCAAGATGGCAGTACTGAGGTTAGCGATGCGTTGTTGTCTGTCAAAAAGCACGTGGCTTTGTTTACAAATCTGTCAAAAAGCACGTGGCTGTCAAAAAACACGTGGCTTTGTTTACCTCATGCTAGTTAGGTTAAGTTGGCACTACTGAGGTTTAGGCCCGTCAAGATGGTAGTACTGAGGTTTGCGATGCGTTGTTGTCTGTCAAAAAGCACGTGGCTTTGTTTACAAATCTGTCAAAAAGCACGTGGCTGTCAAAAAGCACGTGGCTTTGTTTACCTCATGCTAGTTAGGTTAAGTTGGTACCACTAAGGTTAGACCCGTCAAGATGGCAGTACTGAGGTTTGCGATGCGTTGTTGTCTGTCAAAAAGCACGTGGCTGTCAAAAAACACGTGGCTTTGTTTACCTCATGCTAGTTAGGTTAAGTTGGCACTAGTGAGGTTTAGGCCCGTCAAGATGGCAGCAGTGAGGTTAGCGTTGCGTTGTTGTCGATGACAGCTGTCAAAAAGCACGTGGCTTTGTTTACAAATTCAAATCTCGCGCCAAAATTCAAATTTCCCGCCAAAATTCAAATTTCCCGCGGGCGGCGGCGGCGGAGGCGGAGGCGGCGGCGGAGGAGGAGGCGGGCGGAGGCGTGCGGCGGCGGAGGTGCGGCAGAACCATCCAATTATACTACTGCAGATCAGTATTGATTGATTGACTAATTGGTTTAATGATTGATTGAATGATTGATTGATGTTTGATTGATTGATTGATTGATTGATTGATTGATTGACGCTCGTACAAAATAAAGTAAAGGCACTAAGTATTCAGGCAGAATCCCAAGGAATGTAATGCTATTCTGCAGAAGATGCTCAGCGAGCGGTTAGCTACAGAAGTAGTAGTAGCTGGTCAAGTTTCTAAGTAATGATGCGTATATTTTATATTATGACAAAAGTTTTATAATATGTACTTATTTGTATTAGACAGTAATAATTTTATGGTTAATGTCGTTGAAAACACCTATTTACAAAGCAATCCACAAAACAAAATAATAATAATATACACTTACATTGTGACCAAGAGCTGAGCAGACAGCCGCCGATCTGACACCTATGAACTTAGAAGACACACAGGGCGCCTACTTGGAAACCGTGCCGCCTAATGGGGAAGGGTGTAACTTAGGAATACTGGCTCCTTCGATTACACAGTGATGCGCCGAGACGAAACGGCGAGTTGGTTTCACATTTTGCGGCCAACAGCCGCATACGTTAGCCGATGAAAGATGGGCGATATCAATGCGAGAGTTGGAAACAGAACTGAAGTATTCGAAAGGGTAATTGGTAAATGTGGGGAATACATGGAAGCTAATGGGAACGGGAAACGTTTGTTGGACTTCTATGCTAGTTTGTGTTTAGCTGTTACGAATATATTCTTCAAGCATAAGGCTATTCAGATGGGGAGCTAAGGGTAACAGATCCACAAAATATACTATATCTTAACCGATTTTAAATTCTGGAAGTCTGGTAGGAATGTATGAGTTTTACGTGGATTTTTCGGTGATACAGACCACTATCCGATCTGTAGTGAACTGAGTATCTCTAAGCCTAGGATACAGAAAATGAAATCTATCTGCAAACGAACAAGAGTAGAAAATCTCCAGGACGAGGAGATTAGACAGAAGTACATGGATATGATTAGTGAGAAGCTTCGAACAGTGGACAGTAAGCAGGTTCAGGATATAGAAAGAGAATAGGTGGCATACAGGGATGCTGTAGCAGGAACAGTAAGGGAATGACTAGGAACGCGTATTTGTAAAGGCGGGGAAAAGCGAACATCTTGGTGGATTGATGAAGTGACGGTAGCTTGTAAACATGAAAAGAAGGCTTATCAGAAATGGCTCCATACAAGGAATTGTACGTAAATGAATGAAACAGAGCGAAACAAGTAGTTGTTGAATCCGAAAAGAAGTCGTGGGAAGATTTTGGTAATAACCTGGAAAGACTATGTCAAGCAGCAGTGAAACCTTTCTGGACAGTAATAAACAATCTTAGGAATTAAAGGAAAAAGGAAATGAGCAGTGTTTTGGGTAATTCAGGTGAACTCATAATAGATCCCAGGGAATCACTGGAGAGGTGGAGGGAATATTTTGAACATCTTCTCAATGTAAAAGGAAATCTTCCTGGTGGTGTCGCGAACAACCTAGCTAATGGGCAGGAAGAAAGTTATGTTGGTGAAATTACGCTTGATGAAGTGGAAAGGATGGTAAATAAACTCCGTTGTCATAAAGCAGCAGGAATAAATGAAATTAGACCCAAAATGGTGAAGTATACTGGGAAGGCAGGCATGAAATGGCTTTGTAGAGTAGTAGGATTACAATGGAGTGTTGGTAAGGTACCTTAAGATTGGACAAAAGCAGTAATTGCACCTATCTATAAGCAATGGAACAGGAAGGATTCCAACAACTATCGAGGTATCTCATTGATTACGCAGGGAACGGATTTATATGTAATTGCATATCTCTTTAGGCAGATAATATTAATTATATTTTTCATTATCTTTACGAATCATGACGCGTGGAGTTGAAAAATGGAGTATTTATTTTCCATATTTTTCCATATTTTTGAGTTTAGTACATATGTTCTATATTCTTCGTCATTAAAATCAATATAGTCCATATTTCGGTTAAAAAGTATTAAATCATATTAAATTAGCAGTCATCTCAATAATGAAGAAATAAATTAAAAATCAATATTCGAAAAATTAATATTTTAAGTGGTGTGCAGGTCATTATCACGCCTGCCCAGGTCTGGGCTGATAAAATAAGCTGATAAGCGGTGCGAAGAAAGAGAGAGGTCTGGATCACACTTACAGCACTGATAAGCTGCATTACATAAGATCGACTGTGTCTGTGCCATCATTTCGTAACTAGGACCGGGCGAGTTGGCCGTGCGCGTAGAGGCGCGCGGCTGTGAACTTGCACCCACGAGATAGTAGGTTCGAATCCCACTACCGGCAGCCCTGAAAATGGTTTTCCGTGGTTTCCCATTTTCACACCAGGCAAATGCTGGGGCTGTACCTTAATTAAGGCCACGGCCGCTTCCTTCCAACTCCTAGGCCTTTCCTATCCCATCGTCGCCATAAGACCTATCTGTGTCGGTGCGACGTAAAGCACCTAGCAAAAAAAATCGTAACTAGGGAAATCTCATTCATCGACGATGTGCTAGTTGTTTCCGGATTAGTTCGTAATTCGGGCATTCCCTTTGATTGCTTCATAACTCCATCTAGTTCACTACCAGTCTTCACAGTTTGAATTAGCAGTGAGACGGATCATAGTGTTCTAATACGTTCAGTGTGTGCAGTTGTATATTGATATTCATTGAAGACATTAACGTTGTTACAATATGCCTAAAGTAGCTCAGTCAACCAGTTTAAAATAGAAAAGTTACGTATCAGAATTTAAAGAAGATGGTTTATCAACTGACAGTAAGATATTATTTTGTAATTTGTGTCATTGTGCAGTGACATCTACTCAAATGTTCCAAGTGCAACAGCACGTTTCAACCAATAAACACCAGGCTAACAAACAAGGAGATTCCAAGCAGAGACAGTTGTTTCTGACACAACCAGCAACTTCCAGTGCAACGTTCGAGTTCAACACCGATTTCTGCCGTGCTCTCATCTCTGCTGACATACCTCTCTTATAATCAGCGCTTCATGGAATTCCTCGAGAAATATACCAAACGATCCATCCCGGATGAGTCAACGTTCAGAAAAACGTACTGTTCAGCCATATACGATGAAATAGTTCGGAAGATAAGGCAAGAGATTAAAGACGGTCCAATTTCGGTTTCCATTGATGAAACAACAGACAAAGAAGGCAGGCTAATTGGCAACGTAATCATTGGCTTGTTAAGCGAAGATTATTGTAAACGGATTCTCTTACACTGTGATGTTCTAGAAAAGTGCGATAACAAAACTATAGCAAAACTGTTCAGTGAGGCTATGAGTAACCTCTGGCCACAGGGCGTTAAGTATAATAAAGTGTTACTTTTTTTTTTAGCGATTCTGCACCTTATATGATGAACGCCGGAGAAGCATTATGTGCTGTATATCCAAGGATGACTCATTTAACATGTGTAGCACATGCCTTTCATCGTGTGGCTGAAGTGGTAAAAGGCAGTTACCCCAAGGTAAATTTATTGATGTCCTCAGTGAAAACAGTTTTTCTCAAAGCCCACAGAAGAGTTCATCTTTTGAAAGAAATGTACACAGAGATTCCAGTGCCGCCTAAGCCGATTCTAACTAGGCGGGGTACGTGGCTGCAAGCGATTGAATATTATGTTGAATATATATAGGCTGTATTAAGAACGATATGCATACCATGGACTCGGAAGATGCAGCCTCAATTGAAGCCGCGAAAACAGTTGTTTGCGACATATATGTGAAAAATGACTTGTGTTACATTCAGCATAATTTTTTATGCATTAAAAAACACTGAAAAGGCTCCAAAACTCGCATCTCCCACTTTCTGAAAGTTGTGAAATTGTGAATAAAACTGTGGAACAACTAAATCCTGCAAATGAAGCAAACTGTGCTTTCAAATAACCCCGGGCAAAGGTTGCTGCAATACTGTGTGGAGATTTAACTGTAAAATTAACACTGGATTGAACGCCCGCAGATATTGTGAAGTTGAATTATGCCCCCATTACGTCTTCCGATGTTGAACGCAGTTTCAGTCAATATAAAACTGTCCTTACAGATAATAGATGGAGATTCACTTTGCAGCACTTAAAAGAACATTTTGTAATCCATTCTTTTGGTAACAGAGAATAAAATATTGTGTGTTCTTCAAATATATTAAAATGTGAAGTGCAACATTATGTTGCATGTAGATCTACTTTGTTTAGCTTCTTTGAACTTTGATAAAAATAGAAATGAATGTTATATGTGCAATTTTAAGTCCATATATAATTCCATATTTGAATAAAAATAACTAAATATATATGTACATATTTCAAAAAATATTAGTACATATAAATCCGTTCCCTGTATGATTACTATACCAAGCAAAGTATTCACCGGCATCTCGGAAGAGAGGGTGCGATCAGAGAGGAAGTTGCATGAAATCCAGTGTGGTTACAGAGCACGGAGGGTCTGTCAAGATCCAATTTTCAGTACGCACCAGGTGAATGTAAAATGTTAGGAAATGAATAGATAGCTGTGTATTGGTTTAATATATCCAGAGAAAGCATTTGACAGGGTACCGAGGGAAATGATGTTCACAATACTGCGGGGGGAATGACATTAAGGGTAGATTATTAAAATCAATCAAAGGCATTCGTGATGACAATTGGGCTCCAGTAAGAATTGATGGTAGAACGGGTTCTTGGTTCAGGATACTTACAGGGGTTAGACAAGGCTGTAATCTTTCTCATTTGCTCTTCGTAATTTACGAGGATCATCTGCTGAAAGGTATAAATTGGCAAGGAATGATTCAGGCGGGTGGAAATTTAGTATGCAGTCTGGCGTCTGCTGACGACTTCGTCTTAATGGCAGATTGTGCCGAAAGCCTGCAGTCTAATGTCCAGGAACTTGAAAATAGGTGCAGTGAGTATGGAATAACAATTAGCCTCTCCAAGACTAAATTGATGTCAGTAGGTAAGAAAGTCAACAGAAGTGAATGTCAGATTGGTGATACAAACATGGAACAGGTAGATAATTTTAAGTATTTTTGTTGGTTGTTCCCCCAGGATAGTAATATAGTAAGTGAGATTAAATCATGGTCTAGTAAAACCAATGTAGTGAGTTGGCAGTTGCGATCAACATTGTTCTGTAAGAAGGAAGTCATCTCCCGGACGAAACTGTATTTACATCGGTGTGTTTCCAGACCATCTTTGCTTTACGAGAACGAAAGCTGGGTGGGCTCAGGATATATTATTCATAAGTTTGAAGTAACAGACATGAAAGTAGCGAAAATTGTTGCTTTTAAAACAGGTGGGAACAATAGCAGGAGGGTAGGCCTACTCGGAACTAGCAGATAAAGTCTAAGTTAGGAATGAACTCGATGGATGAAGCTGCACGCGTAAACCGTCTTCGGTGGTTGGGACATGTGCGACGAATGGAGGAGGATAGGTTACCTAGAAAAATAGTAGTCTTTATTATGGTGGGTAAGAGGAGTAGAGGGAGACCAAGATGACAATGGTTTGATTCAGTTTCTAACGATTTAATGATAAGAGGTATAGAATTAAATGAGGCCACGGCACTGATTGCAAATAGAGGATTGTCGCGACGTGCCGTTTTTGTAAATTCACAGAGGCTTGCAGACTGAACGCTGAATGGCATAACGGACTATAATGATAATGCATGTATATATGTATAAAAAGCCGTACGATTTTATTTCCGTTAGTGTACGAAGAATTGGATCGTAAAGTTCAGGCAGTTGATTCCTCCTTCCATGGCTGTCCACATTCGTTTAGACTTACGGACCTGCTTTCGTATTCTCTTTCTTTCACCCGGAGAGGTTCCTTCTCACTTATATATCCTCTTTGAGCCAGACCTAGCGGGACACAAGGTTCTTAAACACTGCTAAAGGTTGGGCCCAACGCGAACCGAGCTGCTATTGGTTAACGAAATGACGTCACAGTAGGAGCAGAACAGCCGAGCCCGGAGCGCGCAAATCAGTAAGAATCTCATAATATCAGCTAATATTACAGTTTCTCAGAACTAATTGCAGACCAGACATAAAGATTACTGCAGTTATAAGATAGAAAACGAGTACACCATAGTAACTTTTAATGATTTCCATTACGAATAAGGCGTAAACGTGACGGCACTCTAACCAACGCTTGAAATTTAGTAACATTTCAAAGTTCCTCTACTTAGTTTGAGGAAGGTTACGCGCTTTCAAGTCTGTAAACATAAATATTTAGAGATATGAAATCTTTGTCATATTAAATCTTTACAGCAGAAATTCCGTGATGAACTACCGTATGTTAACATACGATATACTGACTCACTTCCGCAGGTATGGAGTTTAAAGCTTAACACATACTGTAACAGCAGCAGAAGTAAGTTTATATTCGAAACCATGCATAGATAGTCCTGGAAAACCTACAGCCTGTTTTCTAGTCTTTGACCGGGTCAGGGATGTAATGAATGAACCACATATAGGCTATTATTACAATGGGGTCGCCACTCCCAAAGTGATTTATTAATGACTGATCAATGCTATGAAATGATAATGGAAAGTGTTGCTGGAATGAAGGATGACAGGGAAAACCGGAGTACCCGGAGAAAAACCTGTCCCGCCTCCACTTTGACCAGCACAAATCTCACATGGAGTGACAGGGATTTGAACCACGGTATCCATTGGTGAGAAGCCGACGCGCTGCCGTCTGAGCCACGGAGGCTCCGCATAGATAGCACTTCATTAGAACACAGTCCTACCTGTGAGATTAGATGTCATGAAGTGGTTGCTTTTGAAGATGAAATCCACTGTCGTGCCTTTCGCCGGTGAGCTGCTATGGATTTTTCAGTTCTTGTCCGAATGTTCATTTGTCGTATGCGTATAAATATTCTCGTTCTAACTTACATTTTTAATAGATATTTCTGGTGGTACAGCGGGGAATTCACTGCTAATTATTTGACACACTTTGCGTATAATATTAGGTATGTGTCATAGTTCAGCACGTCCGTGAGTGTCCCTGAAAATTAACTCAAATTCCTTTATTTGGTTTACCATTCTAACGATGGAACGAGTAGACCTCCCCGAGATAACATTTGTATCCATCCCACAGGAGCTGTACCAGAAGAAATGGAAAGCATTTCCCCAGTGGGACTTCACATTGACCTGTCATATTTTCTTTCACGGTTGGCGATGTAGCCGGCGAGGAACCGAAATCCCTTTGCTGAACAATCAGGTGTCGCTGTAGATAGCGGTGAATCTAAAAATTTTTTATTTTTATTATTTTTTTGCTATTTGCTTTACGTCGCACCGACACAGATAGGTCTTATGGCGACGATGAGACAGGAAAGGCCTAGGAATGGGAAGGAAGCGTCCGTGGCCTTAATTAAGGTACAGTCCCAGCATTTGCCTGGTGTGAAAATGGGAAACCACGACAAACCGTCTTCAGGGCTGCCGACAGTGGGGTTCGAACCCACTATCTCCAAATCACTGGATACTGGCCGCACTTAAGCGACTGCACCTATCGAGCTCGGTCGGTGAATCATTAACGGCACAGTTTTCTATCGCAATGATTCTGTACAATGAACACATAAATTTCACTCCAGCTACTATTACACTGTTCACGCAACTAACGAAAAGAAAATATGTGTACCTCACTGCACGAAACACAGCAACTTAACGAGATCTCACAGAAACGAACAAAGACACACACACACTACGCATAATACAGTAGGCCACTGTATAAACCAACAGCAATATACGGAAAGAAATTACGTATAGTTATTACGTGGAAATCCTTTCTTTATAAGACAGACATACATAAACAATGAAATGAGATACACATGCGGTTGTATGCTACACAGTCACGGTGCTCCTGTGATGACGTCACGAGCAGGACGAGGGAAAACTAACATCTACTGCACAACCAATCTGGGCCACCCGTGAGCGGGATATTGCACTCAGTGCCGCCAGTGCCCTTTTCAGTAAGTGTCTCATACTACGAATGTGTTCAACTACAACTCTCCTCACAGTTGTGTATTTTAGTATATATGAGTGTTACAGTGTGATTTATTACAAGTATTGGAACTGTGTGATATAACAAGCCCATTCACATTTCAAGTAGCGGAAGAAGTGTCTCACACTCTGTAGTTGTCACAAGTAATACATCCTTTCCTAAATTCAGCCTGTTCTACTGACTGTTACAAATCAAATTTGTTCTTCAAGAGTTTGTCTTAAGTGATTAAACAACATTCAAATATCGGGTTTTGTTTCTAAGTGGCTGGCATGTTGTTGTATAAGGCCAATTCTACAGCTTATTCCGCTACGGAAGCTACGGATTTTCTTCATTGAGGAATTGTGATTTATGTCTTTTTACACTGCGTCCACAACCTCTAACATATTGTCGGTAATGTTCAAGTTCAATAATGTACATTTGCTAAATGCATAGATCTTAAGTGAGAATATTAGAAGTTAATATTAATTCTTCTCAGTTTCAGCATTCTACATATTTTTAATATTTAAAGTTATTAATTTTCTTAAATTTTATTTTTAATTAAGCATTAAAAATGAATAGGCATATAACTAGCTTGCTTTAGAAAACTCCCAGCCTTTGCGTTGCAAGTGCCTGCAAGTTGTGTGTAGTAGCAATCTATCATGTATCTAAATTTGGTGGAATGAGGATTTTTTTTCTGAAGAGCAACGCAGATGAAGAGATGCGGATGGTAGTTAGACAAAAAATTGCAATATTTAGTGTGTAATTTTAATTACCGGTATTGTTTTGCTGTGTTATTTACCTCTGTGTGCAATTTTATAGTGAGGCTGTGTATGTTGAGTTGTTCATTACTCTGTATGATGTGACATATGGAAGTAGGGTTCAAATTCTTGAGAGGTTTCCATTTAGGATATCTGTATCTTGTTTTATCAGTGTTGTTATGGAGATTCTTCTGTATCACATCAATACCCCGCAGCAGCTATTTCTGGTATGATTTAGGTTACAGTAGGCTGTCTCTCTGATTTATTGCTGTGTAAATGATTTTCAGGAGTGAGTGGTGGTGAGATTGCATGGGATCGAATACTAGTATCTGCAGCCCTGAAAAACGTTTCCGTGCTTTCCCCATTTTATCATTAATTAACCTTAATTAATGCCACTGCATACCTAATCTTAACCCTTTACCTTGGAGTTGTTAGTGCAACAATAAACTGCTGGCAGGAATGGAAGAACAATCTTCAGGAATACATTCTGGCTGTGGAAACTGTAAACGGTAGTCAGAACAAGTAAACACGGCACATTTCAGTATTGTCCCCTATAGTAAAATATACAAAATACACTTGAGCATAGTTTCCTGTATAGCCTACATAGAAATCTGTTCCCTGGCAATGTGTAAGAATCGACAAAATTAGCCACAGGAACGAAGCTTGTATTACCTGTAGGAGAAATTGTAGTATTCATTGTTTGTGCAGTATGTTTACATTTACAGAAAAATATCACAAAGTGACTAATGAACACTGCAATTGGGTGAAATGAATTCTCTGGGGCACTACTCAAGGTATTCAACATATAAGGTAAAAAAAATTCTTGATTTTCCCGTATTGAATAGAGAAACACACAATATTAAACAGAAGGAAAGATCCACCTTTCAATACTCCGTTGTTAAGTTGTGATCACTTTGTTCATTGTTTTTAGACATTTATGACTTAATTCTTGCACTGCTTTGCCAATTGGCTGATGATGACACTTCAAATGTGTAGAAACCGGTCCCAAACGAACAAGTTGTAACCTCTATTTGGTTCAACTTAAAACGGAGTATTGAAAGGTGGACCTTCCTTGTGTTTAATATTGTGTGTATTCAACATAGACAATTTTTGTACCACTTGCAAAACAATAAAAACTGCTTAACATTTAAACCACTCGTTTGACATGGAACTCCCTACAAGGGGCTCTCTGTTAAACACCACTTGGTTGTGTCATTAGACATGGCATGCATAGAAAAATAAAGAAAAGGCACTTAAGTAAAGTTTGCTGGCATTGTTCGATGAAATGAGCTGATAGCAGTATTGTATAAACTTTTGTCTTCATTTCAACAGAATTTTCTTCATTTTCCATTTCCAGTCTTCTGGGTAGAAATGTGAATCAAGAACCTCCTCAGTTTTTCTCTCTCCACCACTCCTTTCTTTCCTCGAATATTTTTTTCTAATTTTACTCCACTCTTCTCTGTACTCTCCTTACCGTATCCATTCACCCCTTTCTGGGCATTCTCCGATGTCATTCTCCTATGACTTTCTCTGTAAATACTTACTGTGGAACTCTACCCTCTTCCATTCTCATCATGTGTCCATACCATTTCAGCTTATGTGTCTCTATCTTGCCTTTCAGTTCAGGGAATCCAATTCACTCCCTCATTTCTATGTTTCTGACTTTATCCCTTTATGCCCTCCCTATTATTTCTCTAAAGAATTTCATCTTGACCTCTTGCATTCTGCGTTCATCATGTATTTTTGTTGTCCATGGTGTGTAATACATTGGGTGCAAAATTTTCTTGCATTCCGTTGGATGTCCCAGTTACAGACTATACATCTCACACATTGGTAAAACTCATTGGCTTGTTCAAGTCTCTATCCAGTTTCTTAATTTATTTTTCCATCTTCTTCAATTATTCTCCCTGAATACTTGAAGCTTTCCACAACTTCTAATGGTCTTCCATTTACTTCAATATTCCCAATTCCTTCTCTATTACCTCTCGTCACCACTACTATCGTACTCTTTTCCACACTGATTTTCGTTCCATATTCCTCCATCTCCTGATTCCTTACATTATCTTGTTCTTGTCCTTCCATTTCATCTTCTCCACATATTACTGTCTTATCTGTAAAGAGTGAGGCCTTTGCCTCCTTGGTTCCCATTTTTGTTGTTGTATACTCTTATGGATTTCATCAATGATTGTAATTAAGATTGGAGGGGATAAAACACATCCATTTTGAAGTTCTGTTTCTACTTTGAACCAGTTTGTTTGTCCTATCTTAGTATTCATACTACTTACTCACTTTTCGTTCATGGCTTTTATAATATGTTCTTCACCTCTCCCTGCCTTCTTTTTTATCAATGCATCCGAGACCACTTGCCATGGTACACTGACATATGCCTTCTCAATATCGATAAATATCATCACTGAATCCAGCCTAAATTCCCATCTGTTCTCCGTCACGTTCTTTAGGTTGAACAGATTAAAAACTTTTAAAATTATGTTTACACTGAATATGGAGTATGACACCATATGTAAGTGAAACACAGATAATGACTGGTGCCAAGAAAAACAGAGTTTGAAGCCTTTTAAATGCCGTGTTATCAGAAGTTCTTGAAGATCATTTTGATAGAACATGTCTCAAATAAATAGATAGTGAATATGTTTAATGAGAGGAGAATGGTTTGAGAGAATTTGATCCTGAGAAGGAAAATTTTGATAGAACACATCTCAAAGAACTGTGAACTTGTTCAGTTAGTTTTGAAGACGATTGCAAAGGATAAAAATGGTAGGAAGATTCCAGTATATGGACCCCGGTGATCAGAGTGATATGCAAACCGTACAGTCACTGAATTTTCAAGAAAGGTCATCTTGTTGCGGTTTCAGTTGCATATAAAACTGTATGTTAGATAGCTATTAATACGATATAAGGTGTCATGTAATACTTTTTTTTGCTATTGGCTTTACATTGCACCGACACAGATATGTCTTATGGCGACGATGGCACAGAAAAGGGTTGGGAGTGGGAAGGAAGCGGCCGTGGCCTTAATAAAGGTACAGCCCCAGCATTTGCCTGGTGTGAAAATGGGAACCCACGGAAAACCATCTTCAGGACTGCCGACAGTGGGGTTCGAACCCATTATCTCCCGAATACTGGATACTGTCCGCACTTAAGCGACTGCAGCTATCAAGTTATAATCTATAAGCTTCATTTCTGTATTGATTGGTATCACACTATAAAGATAATTTAAAAGTCACCACCTTATCAATACAAGATTTATTTACTTCAAAATTGGTAAATTAGGTCAAGACCGGTTTCGACCCCTAAGGGATCATCTTCAGTTGACACGTATATAAAAAAGATATTTACAAAAACATCACATGTAAAATATTAATCTTTCAGTTAATTCAATGTTTGTGGGTACATCTTAGTTTTGAAAGTATGTGTGTGAGATTTATAGGCTCACTATGTGTAAATTATTGCGTATATAGGTCCTATACTTCTTTACATACAGTGTCAAAATTATTACATTCAATATAATTTATCTATTTGATGAAAACAATAGCAAATTGCTTTCTAAAATGGTAAAGTGTGTACATTTTTAGTTTAAAAGTACATGTTGTTTTTTACATGTTGTCATGTTACAATTTATATTACAAAGTATAAAATAAAATAATTCTTGCATTTGTGCACATTGATAATAGTGAGACTATTGTAGGGTCTTCAAAAATATACCGTTGTTTGAGGTATGTCACTGTATATCTGCTTTTTGAAATGTCAATAGCCTGATTACATTCTTATATATAAGTTATGAAATTTCACTTTTTATAGTTCGGTCTAATGGAAGTAACATAGAATAACCTTGTTAATGTAGATTCTTCATGACTAAAATGGTATATAGTACCTTATTAAAATAGATCTTTAATACTAAAATACAAGTATGTGGTACCTTCTGTGCTTGTTTTATATATTAAAATAGGGTTTACATTTATTCACATTAGTTCTATGGTTTGTTACCATTTGTAAATTTATGGTCTAATATGAAGGCCAGTTGGAAATATTTGAAGTTAGTCTGATGGGAATAGTTCAATCCCTTGTTTATATTGTTTATTTTTGCAGCTTGTTAGGTACAAGCATGGGATAATCTTGTTAAAATGAACTCTTCATAACTAAAATATTGGTATATGGTAGCTTATTAAAATAAATTTTTGCATTAAAAGTGCTAATTTGTAGTGCTATATGTGAACATTTTTCAAACGTAAGAAAGGGTTAACATAGGTTAACAACAGTTCTATGGGTTGTTACCGTTTGTGAGATTGTAATCTGATATAACTGGTCAGTTAGAGTGTATGAAATGTTTACATAAATAGGACCGGATACATATTTATACTATATTGCTTTGCCTCTTTTTACAAGTGAATTACGTAGTGTAGTATACTATTTGTTGCAATTTTGTAAGCTGCTGCTGTTGTTGGAGTTATCTTGAGATTCTGTATGTCATTAAGAAAACATTTTTCTTCTTTTCACGTGTCGTTACCAGTTAAATGGGTGACTATCGTGAAATGGAGTACGTTTGAAATGTCGTGCGTCTTGATAGAGTTGCACGTTTGTTGTGGCGTGGAGGCTTCTATGTGTTGTAAAATAATGTATGTTAAATGTTGAGACCCAGGCAGCCACGCAGAGTACACGGTCTCAACATTTAACATACATTATTTTATAACACATAGAAGCCTCCACGGCACAACAAACGTGCAACTCTATCAAGACGCACGACATTTCAAACGTACTCCATTTCACGAGTCACCCATTTAACTGGCAACGACACGCGAAAAGAAGAAAAATGTTTTCTTAATGACATACAGAATCTCAAGATAACTCCAACAACAGCAGCAGCTTACAAAATTGCAACAAATACTATATTACACTACGTAATTCACTTGTAAAAAGAGGCAAAGCAGTATAGTATAAATATGTATCCGGTCCTATTTATGTAAACATTTCATACATTCTAACTGACCAGTTATATCAGATTACAATCTCACAAACGGTAACAACCCATAGTACTGTTGTTAACCTATGTTAACCCTTTCTTACGTTTCAAAAATGTGCAGATATAGCACTACAAATTAGCACTTTTAATGCAAAAATTTATTTTAATAAGCTACCATATACCAATATTTTAGTTATGAAGAGTTCATTTTAACAAGATTATCCCATGCTTGTACCTAACAAGCGGCAAAAATGAACAATGTAAACAAGGGATTGAACTATTCCCATCAGACTAACTTCAAATATTTCCAACTGGCCTTCATATTAGACCTTAAATTTACAAATGGTAACAAACCATAGAACTAATGTCAATAAATGTAAACCCTATTTTAATATATAAAACAAGGACAGAAGGTACCACATACTTGTATTTTAGTATTAAGGATCTATTTTAATAAGGTACTATATACCATTTTAGTCATGAAGAATCTACATTAAAAAGGTTATTCTATGTTTCTTCCATTAGACCGAACTATAAAATGTGAAACTTCATAACATATATATAAGAATGTAATCAGGCTTTGACATTTCAAAAAGCAGATATACAGTGACATACCTCAAACAACGGTATATTTTTGAAGACCCTACAATAGTCTCACTATTATCAATGTGCACAAATGCAAGAATTATTTTATTTTATACTTTGTAATATAAATTGTAACATGACAACATGTAAAAAACAACATGTACTTTTAAACTAAAAATGTACACACTTTACCATTTTAGAAAGCAATTTGCTATTGTTTTCATCAAATAGATAAATTATATTGAATGTAATAATTTTGACACTGTATGTAAAGAAGTATAGGACCTATAAATGCAATAATTTAGACATAGTGAGCCTATAAATCTCACACATATACTTTCAAAACTAAGATGTACCCACCAACATTGAATTAACTGAAAGATTAATATTTTACACGTGATGTTTTTGTAAATATCTTTTTTTATATATGTGTCAACTGAAGATGATCCCTTAGGGGTCGAAACCGGTCTTGACCTAATTTACCAATTTTGAAGTAAATAAATCTTGTATTGATAAGGTGGTGACTTTTAAATTATCTTTATAGTGCAGCTATCAAGCTCGGTCATGTAATACCAGTGGTCCTTTGACTATGATCTTGATATCGACAGATAAGTTAAATTATATTTCCTATGGAAGTGATCACTGTTTTAGAAATGATATAAAACTGCAGGTCCTTAGCTTTGATTGAAGTATCAGTCATAGAAAACTTGAGGTCCTATAGGTATGATCATAATATCAACTGTCATGTAAAATTTTGGGTTTTTTGGTATGATCATAATATTGATGTTCATATAAAATGACACAATTGTTGCTTAGTTTGTTGACAAACACCATAAGTATCAATGACATCAATAAGGTAATATATTTTTCTGGCTTATGTTTCAGTGTATGGTCAGTGGAAGTAATCAACCATACCAGTACCTTCTAACTACTTCAGTTTGCAGTGCAAAATGGACCTGGAAGCAAAAATCGAAGAGGAACCAGCCTGCCTTGAAGGAAAAACAACTGCATCACTTGTATGTCTCATTCCAGATAACTTTATAGAGGTCAGAAATTAACCCTTAATAGCTGAATAAGTTTGGCAGGGGCATAATTTTCTATGTGCTTCCTCAGTATTAACACCAGCAGTCACCAATTGCTGAATGAGCATCTATGCGTAGTACAACCCTGTTTTGCTTATTTGTCTGGGAATACACCACAACGCACTACACAAAGCTGCCAACTCTTAGGAACTTAAGGTTGGGCTTGGATTAGTCTGTACTTTTTACTGTCAGTATAGAAATTACTTTGGTTTAGGGGTTGCACTTTTTTATATTTCCTGTCTGATTAAAATAGAGGATGGTTGGCCAATTGTACTTTAAAAAACTAATATCCTCCTAAACTACTGCACCAGTATTAGCACTACATGTAAAAAATTATTACTCCTACCATAATTAGTGTAGAAGAAGTTAAATCACAAATCTTTCATTAGTGTTTTTGAGCCTGGATACACCAGTCTGCTAAACGAAATGTCAACACAGGTGTGATTATTCTGGGTTACCCTCACATCCACAATGTGCTGGAAGATATTATTATGTGTTTTAAGGAACGAGCAGATTTGCCTATGACATACGAGGGATGAAATAGCTCAAAATCTGAATGTACGTTCTCTCAAAATAAGTATTTTGCTCAATGTTGAATTCTTCTAGAAAGACAGAAAATTAATCGTTCATTTTATCGTGGTTTCCCATTTTCACACCAGGCAAATGCTGGGGCTGTACCTTAATTAAGGCCACGGCTGCTTCCTTCCAACTCCTAGGCCTTTCCTATCCTATCGTCGCCATAAGACCTATCTGTGTCGGTGCGACATAAAGCACCTAACAAAAAAAAATGTTCATTTTATTCCTCAAATACAGGTCAGATTTTATGTTATATAGAGAACCATGTCTAAGGGCTCTAGAATGTATGATTTCTGAGAATGATTTCTTTTATCTGCCCCTTCTTAGTGGGCTCTGACACTTTTTAGGACTTAAGGCATATTAAACAGATTTTTTCTTTCCTCTTTGTCATTATTTCCCTGTCCTTTTTGTGCATCCTTTTCATCCATTCCTTAGTTCAGCTACTCTTCTCTTCTGTATTGAATGTGTTAAGTTGGCATATTCTAGAACTTGTTACTTTAATTCACTTTTATTAGTTACTTAATTTACATGAGAACATAAGCTTTTAATCACAGTCCCCCCTGTAATGCTGACAAGGTTTTATGAATCAAAGAGTGAAATTTAAATATCCCGTTTTAGATCATAAAAGATCTTCTGAAACTGCAGATATTAACTCCAACACTGCTGATTCTCCACTGACGGTGTCCTCATCCCCTCAGCTCCTCACAGAACACTAGATAACATGCTTATAGTAGTGCAATATTTCATTTCTAGCTGCTTTGACTTTAGGTTACATCACATCTTTCACTGTTATATGACAGTGATAAGTCTGCTTCTTTCATGTTTATGTTTTTTATTTTACACTTGGAAGCATTGAAATTTCCTGTTTCAAACAGAACTGTATTAATGTTTTATGTAGCCCCTGTGATCTCATCAAAACCATAGTAGAGAATGTGATTCCATTATTTCAAGTAATTTTAATCTGTCTATAAACAAACTCTATGCTGAGAACAAAAAATAATTTAGAAATGTAACGCTTCTAACTGGTTCAGACAACTTTTATCATTTGATTGATATGATTGATCATATGAAAACAGTTCATACAATTTAGTGTTTATGCCTATGGCTGCGTCCTTCCAAATTCTGTGTGAGATAGCCCTCATTCCATCTCTGGTATTATATCTTCTGGTATGGCTAGAAGACGTTTGGCATTTTATATTTTGTTCTCAGTCTCAACCTTTCTCTGACATAAGGAGTGTGCAAGAATAGTAACACCATTCTCAGTACAGCCTTTGGTTATAACAATCCTCTGCTGGTAGAAATCTTCCTTAAACATTAGTGAAATTGTGAAAGTAACTGTAATACTGGAAATTAATGAATTTAGATGCTCATTTGTTGGTGACTGTATTTGTAGATGTGTGTTATGAGCATACCTAATATTTCTTATTTTCCACAGGAAAATTTTGAACATGTATCAGAAGTGATAGCTCTGAAAGAAGAAGTTAAATCAGAGTTAACCGAGCCAGAGTCATCGCAGGAAGACTCTCTTGAGGTAATGTATATAATTTGATAATCCATCGTCAGATAATGTAAATGGATAGAAAATAGCTCAACAGGTACCAGGGTTTGATCCATCTTTTTAGTGCACATGATTGATAGTCCTACCGATAATATACTTTTGTTATGAGATTGACTGTTTACATATCTAGTTTTCACTTTTCCTTCAAGTTGTTCCACGATCTTGCGTTATGAATTGTGTAGCAGTTAGGATTATTCCAAAGAACTCTACTCTATGTCATTTGGTAGCTGGTATCATTCCTACTAATACTTTTGAATTTGTTAATTAGTTTTGAACACAAAGTAGCTGAAAGGTACATTCTTTTGTTACTGTTACAGAATATTTTACTAGTCGTTTCCAAATGAAACGCCTTTGTTATCTTATTGATTATATTAATAATTGTTTTCTAAATAATACAGTAATTTATTGATACAAGTTGCAGGTGATATGCTTGTTTACTGTGATTGTTCGCCTGTATACTACACACATTGTAGCCATCTCTTGGCAAGTGAAAAATATTCTTTTTCTCCCTAATGTGGTCTGTGATGGTACTAGTCCATTGTGACTTATAATATTTGTACTGGGAGGTGCACCTCAACCCCGCACATAGACAAGAAACGCCTTAGGGAACACTATCTATCGAACAAAACTTGAAACCACTAATGCATAAATTTGGGACATTGATCAGAAGATGTCACTACTGAATAACTGAGTATGTTATTTTAACGTTTCCTAAACTGACTGGATTTCTTTGTTTTGTTTTGGTGTACATCAAAAAGTTTGATTTTTTCTCCATAGATGTCCCCACACAAAGCTACGGTCATGCACTCTGGTGCAAGGTGGATTAATTACTGATTTAAAAAAGTTTTGGGTTTATAAGTTTTTTCAACTAAATTTACTTTCATTTATTTTGATAATTCAATGTTTTGCAACACTTCCTTCTCATCCTGCCAGCTTTGAAGTCTGGCCAATCACAAATTTTCTGTATTTATTTTTCAGCCAATCATAAGCTTCTTGTAACTTTGTGAGTATCAAATAAAATGAGAGGGTGTGGTCAGATTTTGCCCAGAGCCTTTTCGAACTCTCCCGTCGGGTATAAAAACCGCGACTTTTTCTAGTTACCTTGTCTTATTCTCGTCAAATTTCTGAGTGTTTGTTAAGACAGGAGGCCTAATTCTTTGGCAGGCAGAACTTCAGCCCAGGTAATGGCCACCAGTTTTCTATATCTGTAGCTATCTCCTTAAACTCACAGGAGGGGAAGCTTCTAATGTTTAACTATGTAACCATCTGTTTTCAAAAATGTAAGCTTTCATTCTGCTAATGTAAAATTTCATACAGGCCTAAACTGTAAATTGGGGATAGAGAGTGTGTTACCCTCTCGAATTTCCCTTCATTTTATCTTGAGGTGACTACGATTTTGTAACCTTTTTCTTCTGTAAATCACTCATTATTCGAGTCACCTCAGTTGTGTAGAATTAGCCTCTGCATCATTGGGCCACAAACCCAAGTAGGGTTTCAAAAGTTGGTTTTCAAGGAGTGTAAGTTTACGACTGTATACATTTTGAGTTTGGACCAGTAATATAACATGTTGTTCTCTTCCATGAAGGCCCAGTAGTATGGGTACTAGATACCGCTGTGTAAAGGAATTGTAGGTTGTGCCTTGAGATGCCAGAAATTGTATAGTTTTGTGTAATTTTCCTTGAGTAGGCTGTAAGGAATTGGGAGCACAGCATCCTTGGTTGAATTTAAAGAGCATGTAAACTCTTGTCTGATATTGGTGCAATTTTCAGTCGGGCCTTTGGAAGGCCGTATGTGTAACGTTTGGTGCAAGGTGCTCTGGAACTGTGTCTTGGGAGATATCTCTCGTTATCTAACCAAACGCAACATTTGTGACGTTGTAAACTTGTAAATTGGAGCTGGAAGCTCAAAACGTGTAATTTACAACACTTGGATTTCTATTCTTGTTTGCTATTTTGTACCTGATATTTTGTTCCTTGACCTTGTGAAGAATTTTGTTAAATTTGAGATCTGAAAAGAAATATAACCTTTGTTTTAAAGTTTAAATTAATCTGATATCGTAGATAGACCCATCTACCTTCTTTCACCTCTCTGCGTTCCACAGATAATCTCGGAACAATATTACTTAAACATGCAATGAATAAATAAGCCATTGAAGAGTTATCTTGCCTTTGTGTTTCATACTTCGTAAGGGATAGTGTTTGTGAATAGACCTCGTAAGTTCACCATTACTCACCTGAACATTTGTTACATGAATAATTCATCACTACCAGGATGCACATTTGATCACTGTCATCGTCCACTTCATAGCATGCGTGTCATCTTCTTTTACTATCACTATGTTGCTATGGGGTATTTCATTGCCCATTTATTGAGATAGTCATTTCACCATCTCATCCAGGAGATCTGGGTTAGCTGCTGAAAATATAGCCATGTGGGCAAGGTTGTGATGAGAGAGGGAGTATAATCATGACCAGAGGGTGTAGTAATTGGCTCTCCTATAAGGAAATTGGTTGTAGTTAGGTAAGAAGTGTCAAAAGGTTCATCATTTAGCTTTGGTGAGTGGATGTATGTGTTTCAAGAATGGTACATTCTTTGTTGGTGAAGCGATAAGAATCCATCACTTGTCTGGGGCGTTAAATCAGACTCATGACAGCTGCTTCCTAGATTCCACCAAAGTGTGGTATTGCAGGAGGGATGAAATGCCACATCAGTCCCATGCCTGCAGTTGTGCGAAGAGTAGGTTTTCTGAGGGTTATTTTGCAGGAAGGCCTTGATTTCTGTAGTTGCTCCGTTGAAGTTTGTGCCATTATTGCTGTAAATGTTTAGGGGTTGACCTCTATGAGAACTAAGTTGATAAAGTGCGGAGAGAAATGTTGTTGTGGTGAGATCGGGTATCATGTCTAAGTAGAGAGCCTTATTAGCTAGCAGTCTGGTCTTGTTTGAATTCACACAATTTTTTTATTAGATTTGGGCCAGCATAGTCTGTTCTAGTTTTAGGGAAGGGGTATGTCAGGGTTAAAGGCACCATTTTGGTATTTCTCATTAATTATTCCTCTATGTAACACTTTGCATAGAGTAATCAGGATCCTGATTTTTATTCCCCCAGGCGTGAGATCACGGCTGATGATGCGTATGCAGTGGGCAACATAAATTAGTATGACACGATGTAACACCTAAGTTGTGTATGGCGTCTTTCTGTTCCCCTTTCTGAAGATATCCTAAACTTATCTCTCAGTGTGTTGAGTGCCTGGATATAGTTGTCCAAGGTGTTCTGCCATCATAATTATATTTGTGAGGTGATACAGAATTTCTAATATTTCCAGTCCGCTAGTATTGGAGTATTGTGCAGTCATCCACTGACAAGAAGATGGCCTTCTTGATCTATGATTGGATTAATAGTCTTTATATGAGTTGTTAGTTTCCTGCACAACATTAATATAATATTTGTGTGAAGGGTTCAACTCCGATACAAACAGTGGACTTTAATTTCACTCCGTGGGTTGTTTACAACAATCTCAGATAATTATATGTTACAAATCTCATGACTGGTCCATATTGAAATGTACATTAATTCAACGAGGTTACAAACGTTTATTGAAATCCTCGTATTCAATACACATTGGGTTCTTAAAATTAAGAATTTCATCTTGTCATACTAATTTAAGGGGACATGTTTTGCCCATTGCATGTGCATCATCAGCCGTGATCTCATGCCTAAGGGATTAAAATCACGATTCTGATTACTCTAGTCAAAGTGTTACATAGAGGACCGTGTGTTATAAAAAGGAGGAAACATAGTCCCATGCCTGCAGTTGTGTGAAGAGTTGGTTTTCTGAAGGTTGTTTTACAGATAGGTCTTGATTTATTTAGCTACTCTGAAGAAGTTTGTGCCATTATCGCTGTAAATGTTCAGCCTACAGCCAACAGCGCATAAGCTCAATGCTCTGCCCATCTCCTCTCCTTCGCCACACCCCCTTCCCTCAATACCACACAGATACAATGTCATTTGTTCTGACGCTACAAAGGCAACTAGTTCATACCAGAAAGGTTGACGGTGTAGGTAAATGTATACACAGTGTTTTTCACAAAATTTAACCCTTTTTTCTCTGACCTTAAATATCGTTCTACCCTCCTCTCATTACTGATTCTCCATTACACATCCCTCAGTAGTCGGTTTCAACATTGAAGCTGTAGCCAACTTCAAGCATGAGTGTCTCCACTTGACTAATTCGACAAAAGGAGTTTACCACATCAACTAGTAAAAGCATACACAGCAACACACGGTCATGAACCTTTTTTCACTTCAATGAAAATAAAAAGTGAGTGGCCTCCCCATACAAATATGGGTTTGATGCTGCTTGTTGTTTTAAGGGGCCTAACATCGAAGGTCATCGGCCCAAATAAGGGTTTAACAGGGTGTCCACCTGCATGGAAAACCGCAAATCGGGGAATGTCAGAGAATTCGATTAATAGCGGGAAAACCAGGAAATGTCAGGGAATTCAGAAAATATCTGGAAATTCGTTCTTCGGCCAGATAAAATGGACATACCTTATTTATCCCTTAATAGAAGCACATTTTTTAATTTTTATAACACTAATCTTGGGTAGGCTTATGTCTTTTATGCCAGGAATAAATTGTAAAGGAAACTGAATAAACATTCAAACAAAACCAAGTGTGATATTGAATGTGAAGTAACCAATAGCTTCAGTAGCTATATGGGTAGCCTATAGCGCTCTGATCGGTTGATCCAATTTTCAATGTTTTGATTTGCTTACTATTGTATATTCTGTGTTGTTGCTGAATGGAGAGGCCTATATTGCGTTTTCAGCTTTCTAATAGCTTAAATATATGGCTTCCACAGCGAAATATGCACATAGACAACAGATGACACTGTTTGTTTACTATGTAATGACGTGTGCGATAGTCACTACCTCGTAAAATGTAAAAAGAGACAAAAAACACTGACTGAATGCAGGTAAGTGTGAAAATCACTTGAACTTAATACTCATTCAAGTGCTCATTGCTATTGCGATTATTATTATTATTATTATTATTATTATTATTATTATTATTATTATTATTACAATTATTAAATGTGCTGATGTAGGTAAACCTTGTGTAAATGCGTAATGCATCGTGACATTATTCGGGCCGCACCATGTTGAGTTTCTAACCTATCTGATGAAATGGTTCGTCACGGACGTGGGTGAGTGAGGCTCCTCAGTAATCAAGTGATTGAAGGTGTTATACAGCAGTGGAAGTGATAAAAACTTGTGGCAGTGTTACGTTTGTATTTATGAATCATACCAACACATTTTTTAGGTATTGTTCTTTTTTTTTCTTCCAAATTTGCATTTTAAACAAAATGGGCCGCCAAAACAACAGACTTAAAGGCCCAGCCACTACCATCGATGCCAACGAAGACCACCTCATGAAGTGCACGCTGGACGACTTTATTAACTCGGACAGCTTCCTTAAAAAAATTGTGCAGGCCATTTTGACCTGCATAACAGAAATGGTATAAGAGAAATTGAAAAAAGTTTAATATTTAATGTCGAAGCATTTGCAGAGTAAACTGAAAATCTTCATAAAAAGGAGGTGGAAATCCACAAAATGAAGGAGGATATGGACTCCAAATGTTATTCATTGGAGCAATACAACAGGAGGCATAATGTAAGATTTTCGGCTTCCCCAAATGTTTGAACGAAAACTGAGATGAACTAGTGCTCAGCGTGTGCAAAGCAGTAGGTGCGTATGTTACACTTAATGATATTGAGAGTTGTCACAGACTAGCTCCTTGATCACCATGGAAAACAAGACCTATCCTATTCAAATTTGTGTCTTATCACTCATGGCAGAATGTCTTCACTAGGAAAGGGAAACTGAAAGGCTCATCCACAACAATCTGTGAAGATCTTACAGCTACCAGAATGTCCATCATAACGACAGCAATCCAGTGTTTTGGTTTTAAAAACACTTGGACTGACTCAGGAGACATCATAATCAAGAAGGCTGACGGGATGAAATTAAAAGTGTGTCAGTTAAAGGAACTTCCTATGGCATAAGCTTCTCTTGCAGTGCTATTTGATCACTTGACTATGTGAGTCCAAACCCATCGTTTACCGTAAGTCACAGCTGAGGAGCTAGCTTTTTTATTTTTTCAAGTAAATTTGTCTATCTATCTATCCATTTACTGTATTTATCTATCTGTCTAAATATCTATTCACTTAATCTGTCTTCTTATCCTACCCCCTGTCAATCTACATGCTCTTTAATAAAGTTTTCCTAACTCGTTCTCTTTTAAGTCAGGCCTCCATATTACGTGTACATAGTTCTAACGTCAACACTACGTAGAAAAAGCTCCTACTTGAGTATTCTGTATGCCTAATCTGCTGTTGCACATTATCACTATTATTATTACTGACAATTTAATTACCTAAAATATGTTAATTGCTGACCACTAATAGGGTGTAGTCACATGCTGTGTTTTAGTTTCATTTTAGCAATTGGCAGTGCATACCACAAACAGCCATAATCCCTCTGACCATAGCAATATTTTCCCTTGCCACACTTCCCATTCCCCACCTATCCCATCAACCTGTCTACCTGCTAGTCCATTCACCCTAATCTCCCCCTCCTTGAAGTTACAACTCACATTGTCCAGTCAGCCCTAAATAGACATAAAAGCACACTTCACTTATGTCACCTTAGTGCCAAGAGTTTAGTTTCTCAACTCATATAGATGAACTAAATATGTCATAGAAAGAAAGAGATCCACCTAATCAATACTAATTTATTAAAATTTTCTTCTTAACAACAGGACCTGTTTCGACTCTTCACACGTCATCCTCAGCTGTCATGTACATTCACATTATAATACATTTTTTTAATAGTTGTGCCTTGCCCATAAACATTTCATATTTGACATTAGGTAATATGTTTCAGAGTGAATAATACTGTTTTTTATGTCTAAGTTTAGAAAACTATTATATATTAAAAAGTTACCACTTTTTGAACACATTAAAAGGATCACAACGTATGATAAAACTTTACTATGTACATATGACCTTGAATTATATCATTAACGTTCAAGTTTTACGAGTAAAACAAGTTCCTAGAATGACTTTGTCATATTGCGTTGTTTTTAGTCTTAAGGTCTATATTGCTTAATTTGACAAGGTATAAGCATAATATAAAGTATATTATAAAAGCATACGCAGCTACATTTAAGCACATTTTATAGACCTTAAGACTAAAAACACAGCAAGCACATTTACCAGTCGGTGTTGCGCAGAGATATCGATGTGGACCTTTCTGCAGAACATACTAATGCACATATCCTATGAATATAGACTTCCTATCTCTAGTCTTTCGAGGTGTTCTGGATTTTATGGACATGAGTGTATTTCAATCATTCACAAAATTTACCAACATCAATAAGTAGATCAGAAGCAATAAGAATCTGCAACAGCAGAAAGGAATAGAAAATATTATTTCAAGAATGAAGACCCTCTGGAAATGAAAATAATATTTTAAAAAGTTACTTAAAATTTTATGATTGAAGTAGATTTATTCCTGGCTGGCAACGTCTCACGATTGGTCCCTTTACCACCCTTTAGGATTTGGTGGGATCTCCCCTTTAAGTTAGACATTCCGGAAGGAATATCCCTTGCAAGGTGCACCATGATGAAAGTAAAGATTCCTCTTGCAAGCAGCGTGATGATTCCCCTTGTTCCTTGTCTTGCAGGCTTCTCGTAACAGTAGGCTTCCCCTCTCTCTATCTCTCTCACAAACACACACACACACACTCACACTCACACAAACACTCTCTCTCTCTCTCTCTCTCTATCTGTGTGTGTAACTGAAGCGGCACATTGATATGTGTTCCAATCATGCGTATTTAAATGTCAGTCGGCACTTAACTTGCGGGTTCAGATGATTTACGCATACCACTCGTGTTCTGGAATTAATATAGTCGTGGTTATGTCTTGTAGAAGACGAAATAAAGTGTTCCCTTTATGAGACATCACGACTAATAAACGTCTCTTGGAGAAGAATATCTTGTAGAATTGTCGTGGGAAAGCGAAGTGAAGTTGTGCTCTAAAGTAGAGCAGTATGAAATCAGCAGTGTAGGAGCTGAGTAAGTTGAGCGTCGATTACACACTGCTTTTATCAGTTCTCGGCCTAGAAAGTGTGATTAGTTGAAAACCAATCATAATTTTATTCACGTCTTCTTAAAGTATCTTGATTCAAAACTGTTCTTGTGAAGAGTTCTGAAAACTTGCCGGGTGGTGTTAGCCTTGAAAATGTTAACTGTTCATATCTGTTGCATGCTAACCTCCTGACCAATAAGAGAAAAGGAGTGGATCGCCACACGGCCATGCAGCAATGAGCCTAAAGGCGAATTTCTCCAATGTTATCAGATCCTGGCCATCACCACAGCTGTTGTAAATGACCCACTGAACGAATTAAATTAGGCTTTTGCGGCAATCTCAATTTTATCTCCAGTTATGCCATTTTCGGTTACAATATGTTGTAGGTGAAGGATTTCTTTCCACAGTATACACTGCTGTATAAATGATGCAGAAGTATTAAAAGTGTATTATTTCGATATATTGATGCGGAATTAGTAAAATTGGTGTGTAGAAATCCTGTGTGTGGTGTGAAAAGTGCATTTGCACTATAAAGTGTTGTGTAGAACTTTAAGGTGAAACTCTCTATAGACTTGTACACTGCTTATGTAGTGTCATTCTACATTGTTAACAGTTAACTTCTCTGAGATGCCCAGCTATCTTTTAGCTGTTAATGTTAATACTATAATTGGTTTTACAATAAAATAATGATAATCATAACATTTACTATTTCTTAATTGATATTTCACCCAAGTGTCAATGAAATGTGTTTGATCCCACCCTGTCTCCTCACTTTTGGAGATAAATTGACCTGTGAGTATTTCTCTATGCCCAGATACCTTTGATCCATGATTCCCGTTTACAGCATATACCCTGCAATTTATTAGTATTTTCGTACACTTCTCTTGCAAATATTCCAAGCGATAATTCTGGACGTCAGTTTATCTTCACATATATGTGTACTTTGTTTCTTAATATGGATAGATCTGTGTTGATGTAGGACAGTCAAAATTCATGGAACTATTGTGATAAACCTTTTTCTTGATTGTTGTCTCTTTTTCTTTGTCCCTCAGTGAGAGACGTTGCTTGTTGTATCGTGTGGTATCAAATGTTCACATTGTCAAGAAATGTTAGTTGAAGTGAATTGTTTTACTCTAACTGAAGTGCTGTTAGGTTCAACTTGCATTAGCTGGATCACCTCAAGAATCATGTCTTTGGCTGTTCTTCTGAGTAAGGTTCTTTCATGGGGTTACTTTGGAATGTGTTGCAAGAATATAAGCATACATTTGGAAGCATTGTCCAACATAATTACAATGCCGATAAGCTTGATAAGTCTCTTAAAGGGATTCTTGGTGAAGGGCATACAGAGAAGCTGCGAAGAAGTAAGGGCCACCTCGATCCTAGATCCGACGAGCATACGTAGGCAGCCCATCTTGACTTTAAGGGAGGAAGGCATGCTCTGCATAGAATTTTGGGAATCTACTTTACTCTTTACTTTTCCAAATCGTAAAATTTTGGACATGTATATGAAAACTTATGTCCAAATGTGCATGTACATCTGGGGAACTGTGAAAGCTGAATTTCTAAAATAAAAACTTACTTTTTAACGTATTGTTTGAAATTACATTTAATATACTCTCACAGTAAGTATTGGAAGAGAAGGAATTCAAGCAATTGCTTCCTTGTTGTACTGAATAACTGGCCATGTAGCTCTTGGCCTGCATTTATAAGATGCTGGGCTCGAACCCACTGTCGACAGCCCTGAAGTGCATGTTTCACATTTTCACAGCAAACAAATGATGCGAATGTACCTTAATTAAGGCCACAATTGCTTCCTTCTCATTCCTAGCCATTTTTAGCTCATCATCGCCATATGACCTATATGTGTCGGTGTGAAAGAGAAAAGGTAGAAACCATCAAATAAACAATATGCTGTAGGTTATGTTCAATTGACTTTCATTAATATGGCTTAAATTTATGATTATAACTGGCCACTGTTCTTTGACTGATAATTACATTCAAACTATTCACCTTTTTGTCTCTTTGATGAATCAAGGAAACTAAATTTTATGTACATAGTCAATGAATATTTACATTCTCATAAGTTCCATAAATTCATACTTTAGGAATATTTGTTGCTTCAGTTAAACTATTGTAGTTAGGATACGTCTAAATGTGGCTTAGAATTATTGTAGAATAATTATTTTATTAGTAAATATCATTCTTGCTTTATTATTACTTAATCTTTTCATTCTATTGTTCCTGTTAACCTGTTGCAATTTGGATAATGTAAGTCCGGTTTAGAATTGAAGTGTAGCTATGTAATTAGATTTTATGTTGCTCGCTTTGGAAAGGCCAGAAATCTCATGACATCAAAGATGTCTGTGAACTTATCTGCCAGTGCCAGTTCCAGCAGGAATGGTGTTGATTTCATTGTGTGCGCAAGCATGCAAGATTGAGTTGCTGAGGTTCAGTGCTATTCCGACAGCCTTATGTGAATTACATTTGACGTTGCATCCTCTCGAACTTGTGTTTTCTATGTCACAATCTGGCTGTGATGACTTGGATAAGGAAGTGCATTGGCAGGAACTACGAGGTCATGTTGCAACGTATCCTGAAGATGAGTTTCCACTTCTCTGTGATGACCTTAATGCGCATGATGGTCACTAAGAATTTTTATAGCTGCCAAAGTGGTAATACTTTCGGTGCCTGATATGATGATGGAGCTCATATTTGAGGTTTCACTTGTGGTGACTGAAGCAAGCAAATTGACCTTATCGTTGTTCAGCACCGTGATCTACGAAGAAGAAAGGATGTGAATGTCATATCATCTGACTGTATTCCACCTCTGCATAAGGTAGGCATAGCGGATTTAAGGACCTCTATGCCCCTGAGAACATCAAGTGGTGGAAGCTTAAAGACTAGAAGGAGACCCTAGCAACAACATAACTTTTCCTCTTGTTGATCTTAATGCATTTGACAACATGTAGACACATTCTACAGATCTTTCTCTGCAACCGTCACAGTAAACTTGGGTACGATATAACCTAGTTCCTCTTGTATTGAATATGTAACATTCCTATGGATGATTGCAGTCCAAGAAGAGTTGTAGGATAAGACGAAGGCATACTGTATATAAATCTCAATCGAGACGCACTCACTGTAATGACCTGTGTACAAGGTGTATCAGAACTATACTGACAGAGAAATCAGGGATGCTCTTCGTGGAATGTTGAGAATGATGGTGCAGTCAGATTCTCGGGGAAATGTTTCCTTTTGAGGAAATTAAAGTGACCTTGTTACTTCCGGTCATGCAGTTCAGATTGAGATTTCTTAGCCACAGGTTCCTCAAAGACAATTCTTTCCCTGTATATAAATTGGCTTTCACAAAAGACTCCACAGAATACAGGGAAAAAATTGTCTTTGAGGAACCTGTGGTTAAGAAATCTGTCGCTCAATCGAGACGCACTCACTGTAATGACCTGTGTACAAGGTGTCTGAGAACTATACTGACAGAGAAATCAGGGATGCTCTTCGTGGAATGTTGAGAATGATGGTGCAGTCACATTCTCGGGGAAATGTTTCCTTTTGAGGAAATTAAAGTGACCTTGTTACTTCCGGTCATGCAGTTCAGATTGATGAACTTGCTCTATTTGCTATGTCAGAGAGTCAGCCGCTGTGCGTCAGAAAAGAGAAGGCAGGGGAAGTGAAATTTGGAGAATTAGGTAATTCTTGATGCAAATGCACAAGTTTCTCGTTCTTTTCGCATAGTCGCTTCCACACTCCGGTAGGCACTGTACAGTTTGTTCTACACGAATTGACTACTATGTGAACCCTATAGAAAGAGAAGTCATCTTGTAACAAGAATACAGGCAGCTTTCCAAACCGTTCGCCACACACTACACATCCTGGATATAGTCTAAAGTCACTCACTACTACGCCATAGCGAACTATACACCAAAGTAGGAGGGGGCCTTATTGAACGTACACTGTAATCAAATCACTCGGCGTGTTGATTCCTTCATTCAGTATTTCATTGAATTTACAATATTATGAGGGAAGGAATACACAATCTTCGAGCATGTTAATTAATATAGAATATTACTGCGACAAACAGACGAGAGGAGAAACAATCTGATGCTTTCCTTGACTAACATGTGTGTCTTAAATACAGTGTGTTCTTTAACTGTGTGTGCAGTTACAGCTATTAGATAAATGGACTGTGGATATTGCCTGTTAGAGATAATCCTTTCGAAGTTGTATGAGGAAGCATTATCTCTGTCTGCTCATACACTCCACAACACCTCCCTAACCCTGTCTTCCCTGAAAGGCGGCAGCAGCTCTTCAATTTCAATCGCGCACCAGGAAGTAACAATTTAACCTCATTTTCTCAAAAATATAATTTTTCCCGCCAGTCTGATTGAACCATTATTCTTAACATAATACGCAGAGCATCCTTGAATTTTTGTCGGTGTAGTCCTGATAAACTCTGTACACCACAGAGCTCAAGGGAAGAAGAAGAGAACTGTTTTCCATCTGACGAAAATTGACACAAGTATTGAGCACACTGTCTGCATTAGAGACAAAGATGACCAGTGATTAGAGGACAAACAATAAATCCTCAATCATTGGCAACAACATTTGTAGATATTTCCTGCATTGAATTACCACATCACCCTATTCCTGATGGTAAGTCCCATCTTATGCATCACATCAAAGGAAGTGGAGAGTGCCATTAGGAGTATGAAGGACCAAAAAGCGCCAGGACCGGATGACCATCCAGCAAACTTCTGGAAGATGAGGCAGTTTAAAGAACTCATTATCAACTGACTGACAAGCTTATTCAGTGCCAGAGTTGACTCTGGCTCTGTTCCCAGTCATTGGACTGTAAACATCCTTGTGCCTATTTTTGAGCAAAATGACGATTCAGCAGAATGTGCAAATTACCATCCAAATTGCACCCAATTGTACATGAGAAGATCTTTTAGAGTAGCCTTCATTATTGACTGGGTGAAATCGCCGGCATTATTGCTATACAATGCATCTTCATTAAGGGTGTTGGAACAACTCATGCAATTTTCACTGCCAGAATGCTAATTGAAAAGCACTGAGAGCACCAGCCGGCAGTGTACATTGTCTTCCTTGATACTGGAATTACTTTCAGCCGTGTTACTACGGCTTGTTGCTGTGTACGGTGTTGAATGTTGACAGATTTAGAAAGGTATGAAGTAGCAATTACACAACATGGGAATGTGTATACTTCATTAGTCAATGGGCATCGCAGCCGTCACTCGTGACGCATAGGATATGTCACCAATGGTTTGGTCATGTCCTTTTGCAGTACCTGACGCAGTTGACAATTTCACCTAATCCTTTGAAATTACTTTACAATATATACTATAAGGAACATTGAAGGTAATATACAAAAATTTTAAACTAGAAATGCTGCTGAGATGGGTAAAATTTCTGGGCATACACGAAAGTCAGTTCTTTGAGATATTGATTAGAGTATGTATGAAACAGCTATACCAGATGAATGAATACTTAGTATAGTAGCACTCTGTGTATAGAGAAAATGTGTTAAACTTAGGGCTAGTAAGTACACAATAGTCGTCTTGACTTGTGTTGCATGCAAGCTCTTGGAATGCATTCTTTCTGATTATGTTATACACATTTAAGAAATTACCAACTGGCTCGACAGAAGGTAGTTCAGGTTTAGGAAATATCATTCCACTGAAGCTCATCTTGTGGATTCCAGCAGGATATAGCAGATATATTAGATTCAGGAAGTCAAATGTATCACGATTGACATATCCAAGGATTTTCTTAGGGTAGATCTCGGGAAACTACTGACAAAAAAGTAGTGCGTTCGGGATAGATAAAACAGTGGCTAAATGGGTGACTATAAAGATATGGCCTAATTATTAAACATTAAAAATTCAAGAATTGAACAGATAAGATGTTACCAATTTTAAAGTTGATGACATTAATACTTTTTATGCACCCCCTTAGCTTTCATGAGCGACTTGATTAGACTGGGCATACCCTCAAACAGTATTTTACACTGACTCTTTAAATCGTCATCATGACACCAGATCTGACCGAGCTTCTCAATCAAGCCAATTTTTGTCGTTATAATTTTTTGGACTTTTCTTTGCTATTTTCTAAGGATATTCTATGGGGTTCATGTCTGGACTGTTTCTAGGCTTTGTTCTTGCATAAAAATAAATTCACTTTGGCCGAATTACTCTTGCACCTGAGCTACCAAACGGGTTCTTAATACTATACTGTTCACGTCTCATAGTTCTTCTACAATATATAATCGTCCACAGCCATACCAAGAAAACACACTGCAGACCATCACTAAAGGTGGATGCTTCACTCAATCTGGATGGAATGCTTCTCCTTATCTTCTGACATATTGACTTGTCTCTTCTATGACAGGAAATACCGATTCGTCACTAAAGCAAACCTGAAATAAATAAAACAAATAAGCCTAGCATTAAATGCAATAAGCTGTATGGTTTAAAAGAATAATTTCATACATTTACTGTGCTGTACGGTTACATCACATAGATTGGGTTATAATGGAATAATGAATGGTAATTTAGGAATTACAGTAATTGTCATGGACTTGCCTGTTTCCATTCATCAGATGACCAATTCTGGAGAGTCGTGGCACACTGGAACCTCTTTACAGCCATAGCAGGAGTAAACTTCGCTTTGCCTTGAGGTCATCTTGCTTTCATTCCAGCATTAAACAGCTCTCGCCTCAGAGTCCTGGCTAATACAAATGACCCATACTCTTCTAATTTCTTACGTAAATCCAAACTAGTAACCTTGCGGTTGTTTACTGACAAATTAATCAGTTTTGCTTCCTCCTTGGGGTTGGTTTCTTCTTCTGCACACAGTTTCCAACACGTTGACATTTTGTCTTGGGCCGATGATTTTCGATTTTAGGCCCCTTAAAACAACAAGCATCATCATTATCATATTTTGTCTTCCCGTTATCTTCACATTTCAAATTCTACTTACAGATTGCTGTGGTATTTGCAATCTAGAATATATTTCTTGTTGTGAATGATGTTTCTCAAGATGTAGCTCTCTGACAATGCCTTTCTTGGCGATAGGTCTCTTCGTCTCCCCATAACCTCAAAATTTTACAGTTCTCTAGAACCACTCTTAAGAAATATCAACTGAACTCCTGAATAGTATCAATAATACATGTAATTTACAGAATGCACAGTCTTAACAATAGGTCACATTATTTACTTCCAAACAGCAACAATATGCAGGTAATAAAGATAAACAACAGAACATGCTCACTAACAAAAATGACACAAAACCATATGAATAATGAAATTACATTGTGGTTCTCACTGTAGCCACTGTATGAAAAAAATACAATAGTGTGGACCAGGATATCGCAAGTGGAAACTTTGCCTCCAAACAAGTTCAAGGATTAGGCTATAAAGGTCGATAGTTTTCATAAAGGTAGAAATATAACTTTTACCATTAAAATTTGGCCACGTCTGGTGTATTTCTACAAAATAGGACTCAGAGCATTAGAGTAGGTGAAGCTTTATTTGATCCTGTAACAATTATGGGATTGGGTCCCACAGGGCATTATTATGAGACCTTTATTTTCTGATATATTAAACAATATGAATAATGAACTGAAAAATGTGATGAGGCTCTGTGTAATAAATAAGTTTCAGGATTATGAGTAACTGAAAAAGACCGTGACAATATTGTAAGATGGACATCGGGCAATGCTATATTTGTAAACATGGTGAAAAGTCAGTTTCTTTGTTTCACATATAGAAAGAGTCCTCTCCGGTTTTATTATTGTATTGATGGGTGAAATTTCTTCATGGGGATCTCTGTAAGTACCTAGCTATTCATAATAAGGATATAGCTTCATTATGGTAATCATTTAAACATATTGAAAATAAAATTTACAGATCTCTTAATATGATTATGAGGTTATTTAGGGGTTGTAAAGGAGAGGGCATATAAATCTCCAGCAAAGCCACAATGAGAGTGTGAGACCATCACCAGTATTACTTGAGTAGAGAACAGGAAATTATCCACAGAAATATCTCCATTTCTTGCGGGTGATTTCTAACAAAAGAGTTGTGTTACAGAGATGTTGCAAAGTTTCAGCTGGGGAGACTTGGAGAAAGGAGACAAGTTGTTTGATTAAGCAGTATATTCTGAGATGTCATTGGAGAGATGGCTTGGAATGACATTAGTTGATGAATACATTTAAGTCATGTTCTTTAACCGTAGGAAAGGTCACAACATGAAGATAAGTTTGAATTCAAGGGGACAAATTTTGGCAAATGTTCACTTATAGGAAAATGATTTAGTGATTGAAATAATATGTTTCATATATTTCCACAATCTTTTTTCTATATAAACAACCAACAGCCCTAATTGCTGTTGTTTGATTGTTTCATTGATTGATTCATTAATTGATTGGGAAATTAACTGATTTATGCTTTTGGTCTTAATGTGATGTACAGAGGGGGGATGATGGATATTTCTATGCTTATGATTTAAGCATTGTCCACTTGTTGGGAAAGTGGTAGGAGTACTGTGGGATTATTTGATATTACAGTGAAGTGTTTTTGGAAAGAAAGTATATAGGAACATGGAAATGAACAAAGAGGTGACAAGTCAACTCATATGTAGGAAGATGGGAACAGGGCAGTATGAATATAAGAGGATGAAGAAAATGGCTAGTCATTGTGGAATTAGGGATCAACAGAAAGAGAAACAGAAGCAAGGAATGGTATTGGGTAGTGATTCGGAGATACTTCTTACTATTATTTATTTTCCTAAAATTGTACATGTTCACATACATGGAAGTACCTCCACCCATACATGTATGTGTACATATACTCTGCTGAATATTCACAAATATGTAGGTGATTTTAAATTTACAAATTTGCAATGTTCCTCCCTTTCTATGCTACTGTGTTTACTGCTGTCCAACAGTGTGTTCCTTTTCATGTTCTTATATCTCATCAATTGTTTGAAAAGCAGTGCCAAAGGGACTCAGGTTAAAACACAGCAGGTCATTGTGCAAGTTAGGTTCCAAAAAGGGTAAAAAATTAAATAAGTAAATGCAATGTAAATTTTAACCTAATAGAATTTGTATAGTATTATTTGAAGTAGTTGCACAAGTGGTATGTGTGTTGATTATGTTTGTAAAACAGAAAACATTATGAGTAAGAGTTTGTAAATTCTATACATTTATTAAGGATGAGCTGTATGCTTAATAGAAAAAAAATAGCAAAAATTGTAGAATACTGTTTTTAGGAAATTGTCTTCTTCTCTATCCTTTTAAAATTTAGTGCTTGATAATAATGTATTTTTGTGTACCATTTGCCACCAAGGTAGACACCTCTCTTGCATTTAATGGGATTTTCATTTGATTGTTCCTTTCCATTATATATTTTTTAAATGGGGGATAAATTAATTATACTCTTCTTGTGCCACTATGAAATTTTTTTCTCAGCTGTTTTTATTTCAGGCCTATATATTTTTATTCCTTACTTCTTTATTCTACTTGTCTTATTTCTTACTGACAGCCTTCTGAAGATACTAAGGAGGAAATATTCATAGAGGAACAAACTGATGAAAAGCTGTTGCCATACATCAAAGAAGAAACAAAGTACGTACACTACAAGTTTTATACAATATGGAATATGTTGTACCTATTCACAGTTGTGTTCAGTAGTGGTTGGTTTATCTCCAAAAGTGGCCATGTTCATCAGTTCAACCCTGTCTTTACAAGGTTATATTTAAACACTAATATCTGAAAATTCTATTGGTTAAAATTATCTAAAATATTCAGGAACTTTAAGGTCATATTTAATGTTCCATCATGTACTTGTAGTTTTATTCAATATATATCTACAAAAAGAATCTCTGGTAAAGCTAGATATTTTTGAAGTGTATTTGTTTACAATACCTTTAAGCAACCATGAAAAAGTGTTCTTTCTTTCACTTTCTCTGCATCATTTGTTCATCACATTCTTATCATCTGAAATGCTATCTGAAACTATTGCTTCCAGATATTCTGAGTCATATTTTTATACGTCATGCCAACAGTGACACAGAAAAAGCTATACTTGTAGATTAGAAATTAAATCTTCTAATTCGAAATTGTTAAGTTTTATGTACATTGTAAACAATAAATATTTCAAACTAACCTAATCAGTTTCATTAATCAATATAATGATGGCTCAGTTCAATAATGTGATAACTCGAAGAATGTCATTTTGAAATTATTTGGTTAGATTCCTTTTTTCTGATCATTTCTGTTCTCTTGTGTGTTAAGTCAGATTCCTCCATTTGTGGACGCCAAAGCAGATAATGTGTTGTAGAAATGAAACTTTGAGGTCAGTTATGCTACATCTTCGGTATCATAGTTTTCAAATAAAACTTGTGCATTGTTGTAAGCATTAAAAATTGTGCTACTGATTTATGTTCATTCCAGTGATGTGGTCACACTTTCTGATTCATTTTAGTGTTCATTGTCAGTCAGGTGCTTCTAGTGTTTTGATTGCAAACATACTTACACAATTAGTATTAACTAATAAAATGGACAGGTACAAGTGGAATTTTAAATTTGTTCAGGTTGCCTAAAAAAATTCAGAATTCTTCAAGTAAGTGAATTTATTATCTCATAAAAGTAGATAAATAGGCGGTACATTATTGCTTCACGTCCGTAGGTTTACCCTCAAAGTGCCCTACACGTGACCCCCGGGTGGTGCTAAGAAAGCAATAACTGTGGCTGCTGGACCTATCTTTTTAAAGATACTCCAGCAATGGCAGAAGTATTTCATGGAAATGGCTCTTCTCAGAGCTACCAGACAAGAAACATCGGACCTTTCATCCATGTTTTCGAGCTTAACGTAGAAAGCATCAGCAGAGCAAAATATGACTACCTGTCCAAAGTTATCCTGAATAATAATATAGATGTTGTGGTTATACATGAAATCCATACAGCCGATAAAGAAGAGTTTCCGAAAAGGGGCCTCATTAATGGTTTCACAGCTCTTGGTGCAACATATCACAGTGCACATGGTATAGCTACTTATGTTCGTAATAATATCCAAGATGCCTCACTGCTCTTTCAAAACGAAGACAAAGACGAAGACATCCATTGTGTTGCTGTGCGTGTGGCACATATTACTATTTTTAACATTTATAAACCCCCAAACGCACAGTGGTCAGGTACCGTACTCCCAACTGCTCAACACCCTGCAGTTTATATAGGCGACTTCAACAGCCATCACGAACTATGGAAGTACTCGGATGACAATGAATGTGGAAAGAAACTCGTAGAATAGACAGAAATGAACAATCTCCGTCTGATTTTTTACCCAAAAGATCTTGGTACTTTCCAATGAGCTGCATGAAATAGGGATTTCAATCCTGACTTGTGATTTGTTAGCTGCAATGAGGCAGGACAGCCCTTACATACCAGTCGTAAAGTGTTAAGGCATTTTCCCCACAGTCAACATTGCCCCCTTGTAGTGGACATTGGCATCAAAATTCCTGTTGTACGGTCAATACCACATGCTCGGAGGAACTTCAGAAAAACAAACTTGTCAACATACACCACTGAACTGGATAAATGTGTTCGGTGGATTGCTCCCAAGCACAATTACAAGCGTTTCGTAGATGCAGTTATGATGGAGGCTAAGAAGAAGAGTATGCCATAGAAAAGAATACATCCCTGGTTGGAATGCAGAGACTGATGCACTCTACAACGAATATCTGCATACTGGTGATGAAGACATAGCTGATGAACTTCTTTCCAGCATGGATACTACCCGGAGAGAACGGTGGATTGAAACAGTGGAGAATATTGACCTAACTCATTCCAGTAGAAGATCTTGGGGGCACCGCAGAAAACTTGGAGGAAGGACACATTTGGTGAAGGAACAGCCTGGAGTTACTCCGGATGAAGTAGCATCTCACATCGTCACAACTCCCCAAACTCCTTCGGGGTGAGTGGCTCAGACGGTTGAGGCGCTGGCCTTCTGACCCCAACTTGGCATGTTCGATCCTGGCTCAGTCCGGTGGTATTTGAAGGTGCTCAAATACGTCAGCCTCGTGTCGGTAGATTTACTGGCATGTAAAAGAACTCCCGCGGGACAAAGTTCCGGCACCTCGCCGTCTCCGAAAACCGTAAAAGAGTAGTTAGTGGGACGTAAAGCAAATAACATTATTATTAACTTCCCAAACTCCATCAGATAAGAAACATACCAAATACATACGGCGCCAGCTCCAAACTCTGGAATCAAGAACACCACGCACATCAAGGTATTCACAACCGCTTATGGTGCAAGACATCAATGCTGCTCTCAAAGACGTTAAACCAAGTACAGCTCCAGATTTTGACGACATTCATCCAGAATTTCGCATTCATTTAGGGAAGAATGCAAGAAGTTGGCTGTTAAGGTTTTTTACGGACCTTCCACAGAACAGACAACTCCCGGCAGAATTCAAACGAACTAAAGTGATTTCCATCTTGAAACCAGGTAAGCCTGCCAATGACCCAAGCAGTTATAGACCAGTTGCCCTTCTTTTTGAGAGGCTATTCCACAACAGAATCAGCGCAACTATTTTTCAGCGTATTACAGTTGATCAAGCTGGATTCAGGCCAAATCGCAGCTGCTGCGATCAAGTGCTTTCACTGACATTCCACATGGAAGCAGGTTTCCAGAAACAACTCAAGACCTCAGCTGTATTCATTGATCTTACAGCAGCATTTGACACAGTCTGGAGGGAAGGATTAATTTTCAAGCTTCTCAGAATTGTACCCTGTAGGACCATCGTTATTATTACTTGTATAAATATGCTCGATGACAGAAGATTTCGAGTGTGTATGGGAAATAGTATAAGTAGAGAAAGGAAGCTCAAAAATGGATTACCCCAAGGATCGGTACTGTCTCCCCTACTGTTCAATTTGTATATCTCTGATCTCCCAGAAATATCATCACAAACATTTTGTTATGCTGATATCATAACACTAGCTACTCAAATTTGAGACCTTAGTGTGACAGAAGAAGTGCTACAAAGAGACCTGATTTCACTTGAAACATACTTCAAGAAATGGCAACTGTGTCCTAACCCTAACAAAACAGAAGTGTCATGTTTTCACCTGAATAATCGCCAAGCTGGCATTAAACTTCACATACGTTTTTGTCACCAAGAACTTCGGCATAGCAGCTATCCCAAATATTTGGGGATTACACTTGATCGCACACTATCTTACCAACAACATCTTATGAATCTGTCCAGAAAGCTCAAAACACGTTATATTATCCTTCAGGAATTGTATGGCACAAGGTGGGGTTCATCAGCAAAGACTTCATGATCTGCTTTGGGACTGGTTTTCTCATGTGCTGAGTACTGTGCACCAGTTTGGCTGGATAGCCCATATACAAGACTAATTGATACTCAACTGAATGCTAGCTTGCGGTTAATATCTGGTACTATCCAGTCCACATCCCTTTATTGGCTCCCAATTCAGTCAGGTAAAATGCCACCTGTTTTAAAAAGATGAAATGCTACCATCCGAGAGTTCAAGAAGATAGAAATGAACCCTCAACTACCTGTTTTGGATGATATTCCTGTTCTCAAGGTAACGAGGCTCGAGTCACGACATCCATCTTTGCATGATGCTGTTGCATTGGCTGATGGGAATTTTCACCCTTTAGAAGAATGGAGAAGTCGCTGGAAAGTTGCCACAGACAGTTCCTTACACAACATATTTTCTGGTGAACATCATCTACCGCGTAAGATTTGGACCACTCTGAATCGGGTGAGAACAAATCATGGACAATGCAGGGATGCCCTTTATAAGTGAAAATATATCTCATCACCGGAGTGCGACTTTGGTGCATCTCGGCAGATGATCCCCATATTGTAAGTTAATGTACACGACGTTCCTACACAGGTAGCCCGAGTAACTTTTTGGAACCAACAGAGGAAGCCATACAGTGGATCACTCAACTGGACATTCTGCTATAAAACATGTTTCTTGTCTGTGTATATTTGTAAATACTATATATTTGTATATATGTGTCTAACCTGTTGCCCTATGCTAATAATAATATTAATAATAATAATAATAATAATAATAGGTAAATAACGTAGTGATATAATAGTCTTTCAAAATTGCAATTATTGTCACTGACCTTACAAAGTACCACAAGTGTATATCCTGTTTTAAAACATTTAATGCAGTAGTGTTTTTGAACTGTAGTTGTGACATTGTAAATTAATTTTTTGCTGTCAACCCTTTGTTGGTTACTTTGTGAAATGATCTTTGATAATCCCTGGGAAATGATTCTATAGTCTCGGATTGGTGCTCTTAACCAAGCCCTTGTATCAGCAGGTCATGCGATGGCTAGTCGTAGCCTAAGGTTTGACTTCAAACAAGATTTGTGATGGAAACTACGAATTCTGTATAGTTTATTTTAATTTTGTGAGTGGTTAGGGTCTTCTCGGCTCTTATGTGATGCACTGACTTGTTCCTACAGTACTTTCACAACTAGTGGCAAGAAATATTCATGTCGGTCCTCAGAACTACCCAGTACCAGCTCACACTCTCTGTTTCTTTGTAATTCATATGTAACAGTACACAATAGGCTATGTTAGAGAACAATCTTGTATTATGACCACCAGTAAAAATGTTTCTTATGAATCCTTTTCACACACAAAATCATATTTCTATTTTTGATGGAGTCTAAATTAGCTTTCTACTTTCTAAACATATTTTGTGCAGAGACCAGCAAAGCGACATGCATTTTATGTGTTTTCTTTTTTCTTGGCATATATGTCAGAGGACAGTCCATTGTCTACGTAGCTTAGTCCATTTTACATCATAGATTTTAGATGCTTCTGAAGGATTCAGTCGACCGGATCTTATCTGCTACTTCACACTTTGTTTTATATCTCACCTCAGGCGCTATTGTTTCCTCACTCTCATTTCAGCAGTCTACTAATATCATGCCGCAACTTAAATGACTTCCTTTAAAATGTCTAAAATATTTGCCATGCCAGTTGGGTATTGAATTACATAAGAAAATATTTTAAGATTCATAAAATTTCCTAATTGCTGACTTGTGGAAATACACGTATTTCTGAGGTTACCAATTAGTGTTCAGATTACCTTCCATTTGTGGAGAGACACATCGTCCTGAGCTAACTAGTGATGAGGCTTACTTCCGTTTGTGTAGAGACACATGGTCCTGAACTAACCACTTAGTTATGTGGCTTCCTTCCAGCTTTAGAGCGTTGAGTGTTACATGGCCCTGAGCTGACCACTTTGTGCCACACCTCCATGGTCTTCATATTTATAGGCGTGATCGGAGTGAAAATAACAAACTGATTAATATGATCGTCTGCTGTCTATGACGTATGTAAGCAGAAATATGAATTGCAAAATTCTATTCAGGCTAGAATACACTGACGGACTCCCCTCTTGTAGGTACTGAGACATTATTACGGATTTAAAACTGTTTTCCCAAGGAACGGTTTTGATTTGGCCAATTAGCCGTAGAAAACAGTGTCACGTTTATATTCTCAACTTGGATTTCTCCTACTTGTAAACCATCATATTTCTTAAGTAATTAATTTATTCTATGGGACTTGCTCTCGATACTTAACTCTCATTCTGCTGTGTGCTGCCATCTGTTATGGTGTGGTCGAAACGTGACCTCGCCTCCGACCAATCAGGGAGCTCCTCGCCATCTTGTTGAACTGCTCTCTTCCAGCGGGAGTAATCGGCCATTATGAAATGAGAAGAAGCTTGACCATGATGGAGGAAGGACATGCTACTCACTCGCTCCGGCTTTTGGCCTTAGCGCACATTATGGATCCGACATAATATATTAGTGCGATGGCTTTCAGCCATTCTAAAGGTTTAATTTTTAAATTTTGAAGACCGTCCTCCTTTCTGCAGTAAATGCAATATTTTGTGATATCATTACGTGAGTATGGAGCAACTGACGCTTTGATGTTACTACAAGCCTGATTCTGCAACTGTAAGTTTCTTCTTCATTTAAATTGAACTTAGTCGCCGGAGACCGGAATGATGTTTTGGAAAACATGCCCTCTTCTAGAACTTTCGTGTGTTTAAGACGTTTGAAAAAGCCATAATGCTAGTTGTTGGTTCAAAAATTTAAAAGGCAGTAACTGTTCAAGTTTCTCGGGTTTCCTCTGTAAAAATTTATATATATATATATAGTATACATATCCTAATGATCTGGATATGTGTGGTATGAAGGTGTATTACGTTTCATCTAGTTTGGGAAATTATGAAAAGTTATGATTATTATTAATGTGGAGTTTTGGGAGATAAGGTGTATCTCCTCTATATGTACTTCAAAGAAACTTTACCTCTTGGAAAGGTTTTAGGACCATGTGAGTTTTCTCCAGGGTATCAGAAATTTAGTTTGGGTCACTTTTAATTTTATTCCTGCTTTTCCTTTTAATTTTTTCTTGTAAAATGTAAATGAATGAGTTTTGGAATTTCCGGGTTCCTTATGTTTCGACCATTGTTATGCTTATGCTTTGTGATTGGTCATTGCCAACTCTTGATGGCGAATGTTGGTTACCATGGCTACTCTGTAGTGATGGTAGTGGTTGTTTTTGGGATTCTGTCGCTTTTGTAAATATTTTATTTTGGTGTCTGTGTGACTTTAACACTTTATCCAAACTTTCTTGACTTGATATTTTCCCGGTTTGTGTTTGTTCGGCTGTCTTAACATATGTTTATTCTATTTGTGTTTATGTCACTCGAGACGTAATTACCCTGATCCCCTTGCGAAAGCTCCATGATCAGACTATCCGGACGAATATAATAAGTTAAATGAAAGTAAGAGTAAATGAAGAGAAAACTTGTACTTTGAAGGTCACCCTTTGTAAAGCACCCCAAAGGCACTACTCACTTAAAGTAATTATCATGTAGTCATGTACCTTTTACACTTATTTCTGGTTGGCCGACCTCAGTTTTTCAGGAGTTTTCCTCGGTTGTTAATTACCTTATATTATTGTTTGTTTTTCTCTGCTATGGAGGGTTTTATTTAATTTTATTTTTATATTAAAGAAAAGGTTGTTCTACTTTGGGTATCAAGATTAAATTTTTTTACCTTCTTAAAGATATGTTGTTGTTCTTTCTTTCACTTTTTGGTGTTCTGATGTCCAGTACAGAGGTTAATTTAAATTATCCATGGTTTGTTGTGACACTTCTCTACTTGTTAAGGTAAGTTTTTCTTGTTCTCTTGTTGTTGGAAGGAGTGTATAGTGTCTGATTAAGCTTCCACTTATTTCTTATGAACTGGTGCAGTTGTGTAACTGCTAGTTCATACCTTGGGCTGGCCGTTATGGTTGTTGTTGTGGTGTTTGGCAATGTAACGGCACAGTACTCATAGAATTTCACCGGATATTCTAACTGTCCTTCCCATTTAACACAGATATACCCATTTTTTATTTTGTTGAGTTATAAATTTTTCTTCACAGTGCATTTATAGGAGTCACTTAAACACGAAATCGAGAAGCGTTCAGCCATTCAAACACTATTTTGTGAAAATAAGTTTTTATAGATATCGGACATAGGCTTTAGGGGAGAAAATTTGAACATACAATAAACTAATTTGAATGTTACTATGTGTAAAATATCCTTTGCACTCCATTTTTGTAACAGAATATTCATCAGTCTGCATCTGGTGGCAGGGTCCGGTGTTGTGGTTCATTGACTCCAGTTAGTTCGGTCTCGGGCCATGTCTTCCAACTTTCAGGCCGTTGTGCACTCTATCAGTCTATGCTGTTTGGTTCGTCCCTAGCGCCTCTTTTCACCGACTTTCTGTGTAATACTCTGACTTTCCCAATGTATCGTCCTCTACACGCAACACGTGCCCAAACCAGCGCACAAGCCTTTCCCCAATTTTCTTCTGGATCGGTGCAATGCCAAAACGTTTTCTAATAAAATCATTTGAAATGTGATCTAGTCTCGTTATGCCAGCCTTCCACCTAAGCAACTTCGTATCCATGATGCTTATTTGGCGTTCTACCTCTAGAGCTGGGCAGCATTCGTTGCCGTAGAAAACGACAGGATGGATATCGATAGGACAGATATCAGTTCGGTAGAACTTAGTTTAGAGATGGCCCTTCGTCCAAAGTTCGGAAGGGCGCCTGTTGTCATTCTCCACTTCAGTCAGGCTTTGTATATCCTTAAGTTGACTTCATCAGTAAGTCGGCCATAATCATAGATTGTGGAGCCAATATACTTAAATATCTCTACTCGTGCTATATCTTCAACGTCAACATGCATGGTTCCAACTTCTCGACGATTTAATGCAATGTATTCTGTCTTGTTCTTGTTGAGGCGCGGGGCTTATTGCGCTAGTCGATTGTTCCAGTCTTCTGTTTGACGCTGCAGGTCTAGCTTATTCTCTTCAGCCAAATGATATCATTTGCTTGGAGAAGTGTCCATGGTATTGGACTGCGCAGGTTTGTGGTAATTGTGTCCATCACAAGAATGAGCTGCAGTGGTGATAAGCCGTGGCCTTGATGGACTCCTACAGTTATGCGGAAGTCATCAGACGCTCCTGCGGCAGCTTGAACACAACTCATTTGTTCTTTGTAGAGCAATTATACCCTCTCAGCAAGGTGCTATGGAATGCCATGTACTTGTAGGCTGACTGATTAGGTCATGAATTACCCGATGGAAGGGCTTCTAAGGGTCCAGAAATTTGTAATGAAGCCTCTTATTCTTTTCACAGTGTTTCTCAAGTAACAGTCCGGCAGCATGGGTTTCTCCTATTGCGCCACAATTTTTCACAAATCCAGCTTGGCTTGTTGTATGTTTGGTTAAATCGCTAATCCTTTTGTCGAAGATTTGTTCTAAGTCTCTCGTTGCGAGGCGCAGAAGTATGTTCGGGCCGTGATTAGAAAAATCGCCAGGGCTTCCCTTATTTCTGAATTGATACTCCGTCGCCAGTCTGTTTGTTTTTGACCTTCTTTGATGATATGGTTGAAAAGCTTGCTTTAGCCACACTGCTGCATCCCCCCATTGAGAGAAACAAAACTCTGCTGGAGGATAATCGGGGCAGATGGCTTTCCCTGGTTTCATTTCCTTCAGCATAGCCTGGACTTTAGTGACGTCATTTTCCTACGTTGGATCTTCAACAGCGGAGGTGATTAGGATTGGTAGATACGGAAATTCCATGATTGAAATGTTGTCAAAATAGTTCCGCCAGTGTACTCGCGCTTCCCGCCTGTCCAGTAGCAAATCTTCTGTTTCCTCATTGATGCAGTAAAAACGTTTGACTTCTGACGTTTTGCGATGGCTCGATTGACTAGCCGTTAAAAATTCCGCTCGAATTCGCGCATGTCATGTTTCACATATAGTCCTGCCTACCGGTTTGATTATGTTACGGCAAATACCTCCTTCATTTTACGAGTGGCAGCCTCGTAGGCATTCCAATGAGCAAGAAACTTGTGGTACAGCTGCTTCTTCAACCGTACTGCATATTTAACATCTTCATTCCTTGGCCACATATCATGTTTAATCCTTCGTTGTCGTCGCCCTGACTTAATTGTTCCAGGAATAGAGCGAAAGGCGTCTTTCAGTTTAGTCCGGCTCACTTCAACTATGGTGATTTGTGACTCTGTAACTTTTGCAACGACGTTAGTCTCCTTCTTCAGGGGCAACCGTTTGATCCCAATTTGTCTATTTCCTGCGAAGTATTGGGCTCTAGGTGACTTTATCCGCAGCTTAGATGACTGGTCTTTGTTGCATCGCAAGGATTTAATAAGGGACAACTGTTATCTCTAGAACATCTTCGAGATTTCACTCTCTCACAAGGATGTAGTCAATGCGAATTGGATGGGAGCCACTGTAGTACTGAGTAGATGAATATCACTCTTTTTGAACCGTGTGTTTGCGATGATCAGTTTCTGCATAATCGCGAATTTGTTGGGCTTCGTGGTTCTTTTCACTAGTCCATGAACGGCATGGACAGTTTGTTCTTTCCTCGGTCCGACACGTCCATTCAGATCAGCGGCAGCGATAAGATAGTCAGCGGTCTTCTTGTCAGGCGGTGCCCAGAACGCATCTTTGGTTTCCATGAGCACGTCAGTTTGTGGAGCGTTGCTGTGAAAAATTGGAATTTCCTTCTTTCTCCAGTGCGGACGAGTTACATCAAGCGATTGTCAAACTTTTGCACCTCGGAGACTAAACCGTCAAATTTAGCTGATATGACGTCAACACCATGAACTGTCCTTTGGTTTCTGTTTTACACCAGTTAGTAACCACACCTCTTTTCCCATAACTTTTCTCCATTCCATCTTTTTTGCGCACCTCTCAGATGCCTACAAGCCCTCTCTCAAGTGCAGAGGCTTATTCGCTACTTCTTCCAGGCATAATTCAATGATGGAATACAAAATGGGGGTACTAGCATGGTTAGCCGTCACAGCCCGTGCGACGGTAACCCTAGCATACTTTTCATGCTGACTGGGCCCTGCCAATGCGCGTCCCTTCCAGGGGCTGCACTAACCTTGGCTCCGATACCATGAGAAATATTTCTGTAATGATATAACTGTATTATTTTACGGCCGGCTTGTCTTGACCATTTTAGAGCTCATGACAGAAGGGAGTAACGCAGCTCCGGACATGGAGAACAGATGCCTTTTGCAGCCACTCCTCTAGAGAAGAAACGCTACCCTCTTTTCTGCATTAACTTCCAGAAATATAGTGTACCTCTTCCGCCACCTGGTACCTACTTAACGTCTCCATCTCCGCCAAAGTTGCCATTAAAGACTTTGTACATGTTTGGTACGCGAGTGCTTTTATATTTTGCTCAAGTTCATCGGCAGGCCAGCGGGGAACCCGTATCCGTCACCTGGGACGCGCCACGAGTTACGGCAATATAGCTGGTACGTATAGAATTTTTATCAATGCAAAATGAAACATTATTTTACTGAAAAATAAATTGTGAACCTGATAAATTACTTGTCACAAGAATCACGTATTCACGTAAAGAAGAAGGGTTACAGACGTTCGCACCTTTGCTTGGCGTGATATGCCACAGAACGCATGACATACAATCCAGTGTCGTATTTTCTGCCCCCTGTTGTCTAGTGGTGTCAACATCAATATCTTGTTTGATGATCAAGAGGTTTAGTCTGTCATATCTGGAATCAATGTCCCCCTTTCATTTGTCCACTTATTTTCTCCAAAGAGTGCAGTAACAATACATGATCGAGCCTCCCATTACTTTGCTTGTGAGCCAGTCATGCATTCGACTGGGCCATGTGATTTCATTTCATACAGTATGAATTGGAAAGTACCTGTTCATGTTACGATATACTTTAGCCTGCGTGATCGATTTTCCCATGTGGCAGTTGTAAGCGGATCTCACCTTTAACCCTTCTTCCGTAGAATATGTAGAACTACTCTGTTGTGGGGAGACAGGCACAGAATTGGATGCTATCCAACTATGTTATCAATCCACTAAAAATAATCACGTTGCCCGTCATCTTTTGAAATAAATATAATAACATTCCTTCCTTTACATAGCAGCAATATCCACTTCAGTGCAATTCAACGTCTTGTCATCTCGAATTTTGGCTCAAGCCTTGATTTTCATGCTCCTTCTATCCGTATTTTTAAAGTAATACTTGTAAAAATATTCAAGGGCATGATAGGTTGCGTTTGGTTTCAAAATCAGGATATTAGAACATTGTAATAAAACGCTACCACCAAAGCCATATTCTGTGTTGCCTTCATAATGTCTATAACAGCAGTGTCTTGAGGAGAAAAGACTGTATCAATGCTAGGGAGAGAGCCGTTGTATATTTGTTATATTTCAGCTTTTCCAGGATTTCATCAGTATTAGTGGTTTCCGTGTTAAATACAACAATTAAGACGTAGACTGATGTAGTACATGAGAGTAATTATGAACGTCCTTGTATAAACCTAGCGTCCTATATATAGGTTGGCTATGTTTGATTGCATATCAAAGATACATATTTCGGAAAAGCGACACAGTGACATAATAAAATGCTATAGTGATATGATAATGTATAAATACAATATGTATATTTGTGTGACAAAATAACACTCATAAAAGATTAGCCATGTTTCAACAGATCTTGGTGAATGTCGGCAAACGTTCTCAACATTATTATCTACAACACAGACATACTCTCAAACAACCTCAAGAACAAGGTCCTTTACAAAAATTATTACTTGCCTGCGACAAAGCGCAGAGTGGTTCAACAAGATCAAAACTCCAAAGCATATGCCGTTCTTTATGTAGGAGAACAGACTACGGATTTCGGTAGAATAATATGTGCTGGATTAAAGAGCTTGTATGAGTATTTACCCTTTTAGGCTGGACCACTTCTCATGCTTTCTTCAAATGAGGTCTATTAACTCGTACATTTCTAAACCGTGACAAGTTTCTTGTGCCTATATCGTGATTATGAAAGGACGCAACACATTCTCGTTACAAGTGAGAGGTTTTGAATTTCACCTCAGATAATGTTTACTCTCAGGAATGTAATGTTTATGAGTAACGAGCTCTCTGCACTGGATATCAGTGATTGGAATGTCCAGTAGCAAATCCCCTGTGTGGGAGTTGTAGTGGAGTTGGCTGTTGAACTATTGGTCACATGGTTTTAATTTGTCACTGTAGATCGAGACCCGAGGTGAGCTATAGAGATCATCAACCTCCGGACGGCGGATCAGCTAGTTTTAGGTGTAGTGTGTGCAGTGACATCCTGGCTGGGAAGTTGGACCTCTTGCGACATCTGAAGAGACACAAGGAAGATCGACCCTTCAAGTGCGATCACTGCGGAAAGGTGTTATGTAGCCGAAGCAGCTTGTCGGAACACCTCAGGATCCACCCGCTCCAAGTGTGCGTATTTTCTGATAAATGCTTTACAAAGAGGAAAATGCTGACAGGGGACGCGCGATTGCATACAGGTGCGATTATAAACGAATGCTCAGTATCTCATAAAAATTTCAGGAAAAGGCCGGACGTTATGCGGTCTCACACAGGCGAAAAGTCATACCGTTGCAATATCTGTAGCAAATCATACATACAGAAAGGCAATCTGACCAAACATATGCGGACCCATACAGGTGAGAAGCCATACAGCTGCGGTGTCTGTGGCAAATCATTCATACAGAAAGGCAGTCTAACCTATCATGTGCGGATTCATACAGGTGAGAGGCCATTCAATTGCGGTGTCTGTAGCAAGTCATTCATTCAGAAAGGCAGTTTGACCGTTCATCTGCAGACCCATACAGGCGAGAAGCCATACAGCTGCCATGTCTGTAGCAAATCATTCATACAGAGATGCAAACTAACCGATCATATGCGGACCCATACAGGCGAGAAGCCTTACAGTTGCAATGTCTGTAGCAGATCATTCATTCTGAAAGGCATTCTAACCGGTCATATGCGGACTCATACAGGTGAGAAGCCATACAGGTGCAATGTCTGTGGCAAATCATTCAGGAAGAAAGGAAATCTAACCGAACATATGCGGATCCATACAGGTGAGAAGCCATACAGCTGCCGTGTCTGTGGCAAATCATTCATAAAGAGAGGCAAACTAACCGATCATATGCGGACTCATACAGGCGAGAAGCCTTACAGCTGCAATGTCTGTAGCAGATCATTCATTCTGAAAGGCATTCTAACCGGTCATATGCGGACCCATACAGTTGAGAAGCCATACAGTTGCAATGTATGTGGCAAATCATTCAGGAAGAAAGGCAGTCTGACCGAACATATGCGGACCCATACAGGTGAGAAGCCTTACAGCTGCCGTGTCTGTGGCAAATCATTCATAAAGAGAGGCAATCTAACCGATCATATGCGGAATCATACAGGCGATAAGCCATTCAGATGCAATGTCTGTGCCAAATCATTCATATTGAGATGCAAACTAACCGGTCATATGCGCACCCATAGAGGTGTTAAGCCATACAGTTGCAATGTCTGTGGCAAATCATTCATGATGAAAGGCAGTCTGACCGATCATATGCGTACCCATACAGGCGAAAAGCCTTAAAGCTGCAATAACTGTGGCAAATCATACATAAAGAAAGGCATTCTGACCGATCATATGCGGACCCATACAGGCGTGAAGCCAAACAGCCGCAATGTTTGTGGCAAATCATTCATCCTGAACAGCACACTAACTGTTCATATGCGGACACACACAGACAGGAAGTCATACTGTTGCAAAGTCTGTGGCAAATCATTCAGCCGGAAAGACACTCTGTCTCATCATATGTGGACCCTTACAGACGAGATTTTCTGTGGTGAATCCTTTAGCAGGGAAGACAACCATTCTAGTCACATGCGTTCTCACACGGACGAAAAGCCTTACTCATGCAATGTCTGTGGCAAGTTATTCGGCAGTAAATCCGTCCAAGCATGTCACAGACGGACACACACAGTTGTGAGGCCATACTCCTGCAACGTCTGTGGGAATTCCTTCAGCCAGAAAGTCCATCTATGCAGGTCACATGCGTACCCTCACAGGCCATATACCACACTGCTGCAATGTGTTCGGCAAATCATTCATCCAGAAACGCGAGTTAGTAGATCACATGCGGACACACTTAGGCGAGAAGCCATATTGCTGCAATATCTGTGGCATATTCTTCAGCATCAAAGTCAGCCTAGTAGTTCATATGCTGACTGGCACTGGCAAGAAGCCAATCTCATGCAATGTTTGAATCAGGGTATTCAGAAGGAGATCCCACCTAGCACGTCGTATGCGGACTCACACTGGTGTAAGGCGCACTGCCGCAATATCTGTTGCAAATCCCTCATCCAGAAAACCGACCTACCAGTTCACATGCGGACTCACACAGGCCAGAAGCTATACTGCTGTTATGTCTGTGACAAATATACAGCGAAGAAGGTCCCTTTAACATTTCAGATCAGAACACACACGATTACTCTGTCTTGCGATAAAATGTTAAGAGAATCATTTAAGTTAACCACGCACATGTAAACCACACTGGTGAGATGCCGCACTCCACCGTGTTTCTTGGCAAATCGTTCGCACGCAGCACCACGCTGTCGGTTCACACGGGCGATACGGCGCACGAGCGTCACGTCACGTCACGTCGTGATTAAGCCGCACGTGATTTAATAACAATGTTATTTTGCTTAACGTCCCACTAACTACTACACAAGTGTCCGGAGTTCCACAAGACCTCCAATTCCGGAGATATAGCAATGCGCATGCGATCGCACACAACAGAGAAGTAGTAAGCTCTTCAGCTAGGACAGCACCTTTTCTGCGACCTCATAACATGCATCGGTCCATCCTTTTGTACCATTTTCTCTGAGAGAAAATCTTCAGGTAACATAATGCTAGGTCCGTGTACGAAAAGAGCAAAGGTCATTTCATGAATTATCTCCTCATCAACCACAGATATATACAACCGCTTGTTCTCAACCATGGACGACCCTTTTTATGTTTTCGGACCAAAGTAGAAGTGTGCTCATCAACAATCGTTTGGGAGCCGTCCAGGACGAGGATAAGAATTAATTCGGATGAACACAGAAGGATCCTATGACAAAGAAAACTGGTAAAAGACTAGAAGTGCATGAAAGAAGTATTCAGACTTATGAATAAACAATTCAAGGGAATTAGCAAGTGCCGAATCAAGTCATAATACGACGCAATTTAAGAAATTATTGCTGAAACCTGAGCATATCTGTGCTCCCGTTTCCTACATAACGTGTTTTCTTTTAATTATGAGTAGACCAGTAGCTCAAAACTGTACATGCTCCCTCGGCACTTGTACGATAATATTGTGTCTGTTAGCCGGTTCTGAATGCAAATTGAAAGTTCTACTTCAGTGCCCATAGCTACTCATGAATGTCACGTAATTCTCGATGGGCGTCTTTAAGTAGGGACTCGTATGTCGACAGCTGCAGTATACTTTTCTCCATTTTAGTTTTCCTGGGGGCAGTTAATTGGCCTCTCTCTTTTCTCTAACGGGGCCACAAGGAAGTTACTAAACATCTCTTATATCTCAACGTTGCAAGTGTTGAAGAGACATAGTGAGTAATGAACCCTTTCGTCATGTCAAACTGGTGTTTGCCTGTTCCAGGTCTTCAGCATGAATTGTTAACTCTTGTATCTCAGGGGGTGTTAATGGCTCTTCGTCACTTCCAGACATGACTATTGGGGTATCAAGGAAGGCCTACATAAATTAAAAGCCTACATAATCTAACTATTTTATTCAATAAAAGACAATGAATAATGACGGCGGGTTTGTTAACAAATATGGCCATAAACAGTGTTCTGCGGTCAGTGATATTAATATACCGCTGCGGCTGGACGATTTCGAGTTGAAATTAATATCCACCACAAAAAAGTCTGAAGGGCTATTCACAGAAAACCAGTTTATGGTTAACTAGAAAACAACATGAGATTCAATCTGCTCAGCTCCATAAACAACTGTGCGTTATGCTTCCGATTTCTCGATCGTCTAAATATGAGGAAGTGTTTTCGATACCTTTTTAATTTAGGCCGTCCACGGACTGTCCATCAGCATAGGACGAGATACCTGGACCCTCAATGGAATCTGAGAAACGTCGAAATGTACATCACTGAGCTATCATGGTCACCCACTATATTAATGTTTAAGGTTGAGGACCAAAGTGACCTATCGTTGAAGTTAATTGAATGTGCGTGATGACCACAGTGACCCTCCAAAACAAGTGGACTTCAAGTGCCAGTGAATAATAGCGTAAAATTATACAACATAAAATAGTGTTATTTGTATTGACTGAATGATGTTTCATGAACCGAAATAACAGGTTGAAGTCAGTGATTAGAATAAATTCATGAAAACCTGTGAAAAGAAATTCTGTTAACATTTAGTTATAACCTTCAGTCAAACCCCAAAATAAACTCGACTCATGTGTAACCCTTACATATTTTAGGTCACGGAGTTCAACTGCATCCACTTATAGTCCTGCTGAAATATAAACACACAAAATATTACAACTCCTTTATGAACAACATGGCAAAAAATCATGGGTATCCCATGGACTAATGGCAGGGTGCTACTACACCCTATGGAATACTATGTGGTACTGACTCATTGTGTCAAACAAGAATACTCACCTGTCATCTAGGAGCAGTTGGCTAGCTACGTAATTTCACGATCCTAGCATGGGCGAGCAATCCCAATCCCATGCACTTCAACCACCATCCTGCTTTCCACTGAAGGACACGCCATCGGCAGTCCTTAACACCTAGCTGCACTATGAATATATCAAGAAATGGAAATCTTAATATCTAAGGACAACCTTCTGACACCAAAGTAATTATTTAAACGCTCAGTGGCAATACGAAATATGACTGTGTTATGGAAACATCGAAACTAGAATACATAGTCAAGTGTTCGGGAATATTACTGAGAATCCACTCTTGTCATTTGCCTATGCAGTAGAATTGAAATTCAAATTACTCCCCATTTATTGTAACATCAATAATGTTATACCACGGGCCTCTATTTCCTAAGAGGTTCCGCCGCATATAAATGTGAACACCTGTTATCTCGTCAAACAGGTTTATACCTGCCGCTCTCCACTGGCTTACACAAGTGAGCAAACAGATCTCGCCACGGATGGCCTTTTACTACAGCACAAATCTTCGTCCAAATCCTTGTATTATCACAATATATCGGTCAACATTATTGCCATCACGAATTATTTCAAGTCTAATGGGATCTGTAGAATTTGATATGCATTTCACTGGTACTAATGGAGTAATTGGATGAACAAAGAATCCCTCTGGATATACGAACCTGTTCTGTGTTCAAACCATGGACCTTACCATATTTCAAAACACTGTCCTGATTTTTTCCCTCGAGCATTTTTACAAAGAAACCTCGGCATTATCTACACCATTACCTCTGGAGTATCTACTAGGAGCATGTCTCACAAACTGAGTCGCATGGTTTCATAACTACATGGACAAATAGAACTTATCTACCACCGACAGTTATGGACCGTTACGAAGTGTCTCACTTCATTAGGAAATACAATACTCCAGACACATATGACACTGACTTCAACATAGACCCCAAACCTCAATAGACCGAACCCCGAGCTATCACCTCCTGACAAATGTATCGCAGACTGACACTTCACAAAAAAGCATACCACATGGATGGTAACTATTACTCATTCCATTACTTATTATTATTATTACTTCAAAATTTTTTGCCCCACTAAGGAGCGCGATTGTACTTATTTTGCAGATGGTTGTGCTTTCTTCACCTGCCAGAGTTTCTTCCCTCTTTGTGTTTATCATCTGTTCTTCCTTCTGTGTAACTGTGTTCTCATCTTGGGTTCTCAGCAAAATGATGTTTGTTCACCAACGTTCTAAAGCTAGGCGTGTCCCATATAATTTCATCTGGTATGTTGATTTCTTGAAGATCCTTTTCAATTTCGATTATCCAGTTATTCTGACTTTAAGCGAGGAGGCATTATTAAATTTTTAGTGAGTCTTTCATCATCTATTCTTTGAATATGGCAATCAAACTTCAATCACCTTTTCCAAAGATTGTATCTGATATTTCCTCAATATGTTGATATAATTCCAGAGACCTCCTGTTCATCCTCACTCCTATGCATACTGGGCCATGGTTTCCCTGAGGACTTCCCTATCTTGTTTTTCGATCATTTTAGATAATGATCTTTCTCGACTGATCAAGGTTTCTGACGTGTGTAATGTTTGAGGCTTAATTACGGTGTTATAATGCTTTAATATAGCGTTGCTTGATACTGATATTTTGTCGTATGTTTCCATGTGGTTCTATGGCCTACTTGTAATATAGAAATCTCTCTCTGTTTTCCTCATGATTTAATGCAGATTGTTGGATGATTTCCCCAAGTATTTGAAATTATTTACCTGAGTAATTTTGCGATAATGAGTTACCAGATTTTGTTTGTGTAATTATCGAGTAGATCCTCCCATGTATTGGGTTTTCTTATATGAGTTTTAGATTCGTTTTAGATGCAATTGCACGAAGTTTTCCAGGGACTGAATTCGTTCCTGCCTATTGTTGGATAAAATAATGAGAACTTTTGTGAAGGCCGAACATTTGATATGAATTTATGATTAACTAGCTTCACGGAAAGTGTCTTGAGGCAAACTCAGATGCTAAATATCTTAGTTATACTGCTGAGATAGATTAAAATCGAACTCTCCCCTGTCTTCAACTTATTAGCGTTATGAAATCAATTATTGTTATTAGTATGAGATAATATTTGTAAATATTATTTGTTTTAGTGATGTAGCCACACGCCAAATAAATAAATAAATAAATAAATAAATAAATAAATAAATAAATAAATAAATATATATTGTAATTAATGACATTTACAAATTAGAAGTTGACCAGAACTTTCCAATTTGCATACTCAACTGATCCTACGTCTGTGGACATAAAATCTCACAAATTAACATACTTAAAATTCCTCTAAATTTCACTGCTATACTGCAAACATGTTCCTCATTACGTTTGAACAAATTTTATGAGAAATGCACTCAATCTAACGTCCCATCCTTAAAAAAATATGAATAAATGTCGGTTATAACACAGTGACACTTCTACCATACGCAAGTATCGTAAATTTCTACTTGTGTCTTTTCAGCACAAAAATTAATAGCTGAAACTATGATAAACTTCCACTAAAATATTACAAGGTCAAATCAGACCTACACATAGCAAAATACACCATGCTACGTTGTAGAAGTTACTATAAAAATAATTTCGTGTGGCTATTTCTAGCCGAGTGCAGCCCTTGTAAGGCAGACCCTCCGATGAGGGTGGACGGCATCTGCCACGTGTAGGGAACTGCGTGTTATTGTGTTATGTGTGGTGTGTGAGATGCAGGGATATTGGGGACAGCACAGACACCCAGCCCCCGGGCCATTGGAATTAACTAATGAAGGTTAAAATCCCCGACCCGGCCGGGAATCGAACTGGGGGCCTCTGAACCGAAGGCCAGTACGCCGACCATGCAGCCAACGAGTCGGACTGTAGAATTTACTGGAATACACAGACTATATTTAACTCTTATCAGCTCCCATTTTCTGCTCAACTTCGTCCTCTGTATGTACAGGTTTACTGGTTTATGTTACGCAAGTTTTCATAATAATATTTTGCACTTTGATTATTTTATTTCTATTATTGACTTAATTTTAAGAATCTGAAAGACAACACAAAATATATAGCCTTGCAATTTACTGGACACTCTAATAATATGCATTCAGGAAAGTCGCCGAGACTAGAATCTTCGTCGTCCAAAAATCAAGGTGATGTGTTTAGTGGTTGAACACCCTCAGTGCTATCCAACATCCAGATCATCTCCCGTGATGACATTCAGACTCTCACATTAGAGCTCAATCAATAAGCCACCAGGTACTGTATTTAGATTTGTGGAGCCTTCCAGCATCAACATGTGAATTTTTTGGTTGGTGACATCAAGAGTCATAATACAACATGGGGCTACCCAAGTACCGAAGAAAGAGGAGAAGCTGGCGTAGAATGGACAGATTCGTGCAATCTATTTCTACAGCATGATAACAAACTTCCAGTATCATTCAACAGTGCGAGATGGAGGATGGATATTATCCAGATATTAAATTACAGTATCTGCGTAAGCAAACACATATCTCGGTTTTCAGCGAAATCAGTGGGGCAAACAATCCCTCATCGTCCTATTATATGCCAGATATATGCTGCAATCTGACCGCAGACAGTTCCTTTTCATACATACATCTTCATTACAGACTTTTATGCCTTTCATCGTTCAGTCTGCGACTCTCTGTTAATTTACAAAACGCCACTACAAAATTCTGTTTGCAACTAGTTCTGTAGCCTCGTCTTAGTTCAAAACATCTTACCTTTAAATCGTTAGAATCTGAGTGCCTTTTCGAAGATGATGTCATTTTAAGAAGGCTGATTGGGGGAAATGTATTATTTCACTGCACGAGAACATTCTGAATATGGAGCATTTTCCTTAATGTGATGATTATGTAAATATCGTGAAATTTTTCTCGTATCTCAATTCGCTGACGGTGAACACTATATACAAAAACTATTGAAATATTGAGAAACTATCGTGATCTCTTTGACAACGATCATTTGAGATCCGATACCGTCCAAGCTGGGGAAGATTTCTTAAAAGCGATATCTAATAACAGGAGCGATGGGGACACTGATCTAAGGAAGGATAGCCAGAAAGGCTGGAGGTTTCTTAAACGTCTGAGTTGTAACCAACCAGTTACAGAGGGTCATGCGAATATTACAGCTAAACAGATTGCCCATCAGCTCGTGGAAAATGGTAAACCTCACCAACAGACTTCAAAATGTTACGGTCAGAAGAATTAGAGTCTAGTCATCTTATGCGGCTTTTCTGTATGGCAGCCATTGGCAGTTGTAAGAGCGGTAAGAGAGAGGGGACACACGACATCAACTAATAGCAGATTATCCACGAACATACTACGCTGCCGTAGCATGGGGAGAGGTGTTACTCCCACGTGCTGCGTCCCAGGTGGCGTGTAGGGGGTTCTTACCTGGCTTTCCAGTCGACGTGAGCGAAATAATATAGCTCTCGCCGACCAAACACACAGATCTCTGTGCGTGGAAGACGAGACCAAGGGATGCTGAATTTTGAACCAAATTATTTGCGCTTAGTTCCACTATCCTTGTGATTATTACCACAAACTGAGGAATACCATGGGTCTGTTAGAGGATCACTGCGTATTTATAGTACCCATGTATAGTACCCATCACTATGACGGAGGCTAACCCTTTGCCTAGATTCGGTTAGAGGATCCCAGGGAGATAAAAGAAGCTAACGTCGCTCGGGTGTTTCAGCATCTGGTTGTGGAAACATGGGTGTGCGTTCCGAGGAACTCCACCGGATAGTACGAGTCCCAGAGATTTGTACAACTATATGACGAACACCATGGGTTGCGTTCCAAGGAACATCTGAAGTCTAGGTTTTTTCTGTCATTAGTACCCACTATGTGAGGAAAACAACGGGAATGTACGGGTCCCTCAGATTTGCACAACTATATGACGAACACCATGAGATTACGTTCCGAGGAACAGCACGGGTCTGGGATTTTCCTGACATTCTTACCCACTATGTGGGGAAGACCACGGGATAGAACGGATCCCTGAGACTTCTGAAACTATGTGACGAACAGCATGGGTCTGGGATGTACCTGTGATAAGTACGCACTGTCAGGAACACCACAGTATAGTACGGCTCCCTGTGATTAGTTCTCACTCTGTGAGGAACACCATGGGATAGGACGGGTCCGTGTGATTAGTTCCCACTCTGTGAGGAACACCACGGGATAGTACGGGTCCCTGACACTTGTACAACTATGTGACGAACACCATGGGCTCGCGTTCTCAGGATGACCACTGGTCGGTGTTTTACTTGTCATTAGTACGCACTATATGAGGAACACCAGTACAGGTCCCTATGATTAGTACCAATATGTGATGAACACCATGGGATAGTACGGGTCCCTCTGATTAGTAACACAATGTGAGGAATACTATGGGATGGTACGGGTCCCCATAATTAGTTCGCACTCTGTGATGAACATTACGGGATACTACGGATCCCTCTGAATAGTACAAATGTGTGAGGAGCACCACGGTATAATACGGCTCCCTATTATTAGTACCGCTATATGAGGAACACCAGGGTATAGTACGGGTCCCTGTGATTAGTACCACTATGAGAGGAACATCACGGGATAGTACGGGTCCCTGAGATTTGAACAACTATGTGAGGAAGACCATGTGCTTCGTTCCGAGGAGCACCACGGTATAGTACGGGTTCCTGTGATTAGTTACGCTATGTGATGAACATCATGGGTCCGCGTTGCATGGAACACCACTGGTCTAGGATTCACCTGAAATTTGTACCCACTATGTGAGGAACACCACCGGATAATATGGGTCCATGTGATTAGTACCACTATGTGATGAAATCCAGTGGTTTGCGTTTTGAGGAAAACCGCAGGTCTGCCGTTTACCTGTCACTAGTACCACAATATGAGGAACACCGTGGGTCCGCGTTGCATATAACACCACTGGTCTAGGATTTACCTGAAATTAGTACCCACCATGTGCTTCGTTCCGAGGAGCACGACGGTATAGTACGGGTCCCTGTGATTAGTTACGTTTTGTGAGGAACATCATGGGTCCGCGTTGCATGTAACAACACTGGTCTAGGATTTACCTGTGATTAGTACCCACTTTGTGAGGAACACCCCTGTATAGTTCCTGTCACTGAGATTTGTACAACTATGTGAGGAACACCATGGGTTTTCATTCCGAGGAAAACCCCGGGATAGAACGGGTCCCTGTGATTAGTACCCACTTTGTGAGGAACACCCCTGTATAGTTCGTGTCACTGAGATTTGTACAACTATGTGATGAATAGCATGGGTTTGCGTTCCTAGGAAAACCACGGGTCTCGTGTTCACCTGTCATTAGTACCACAATGTGAGGAACACCATGGAGAATCACGGGTCTGGGATTTACCTGGCATTAGTAACCACTATGTGACGAACACTACGCGATAGTACGAGTCCCTGAGATTTGTACAACTATGTGACGATAACCGTGGGTTCGCGTTCCCAGGAACACCATGGGTCTGGGGGTCACCTGTCATTAGTACCCACTATGTAAGGAACACCGCGGAATAGTGCGGGTCCCTATGAATAGTACCACAATGTGAGGAACACCACGGGATTGTACGGGACCCTGTGATTAGTGCGCGCTATGTGAGGAACACAACATGATAGTACGGTTCCCTGTACAACTACGTGACGAGCATCATGGGTTTCGTTCCGAGCAACACCACGGTATAGTACGTGTCCCTGTGATTAGTACCCCTATGTGATGAACACAATGGGTTTGTGTTTCGAGGAACACCACGGGTCTGGGGTTTACCTGTCATTAGTACCCACTATGTGACGAACACTACGCGATAGTACGAGTCCCTGAGATTTGTACAACTATGTGACGATCACCATGGGTTCGCGTTCCCAGGAACACCATGGGTCTGGGGGTCACCTGTCATTAGTACCCACTATGTGAGGAACACCACGGGATTGTACGGGGTCCTGTGATTAGTACCACTATGTGATGAACACAATGGGTTTGTGTTTCGAGGAACACCACGGGTCTGGGGTTTACCTGTCATTCGTACAACTATGTGAACAACACGACGGATAGTACTGTTCCCTGAGATTTGTACAACTGTGTGAGGTACATTTTGGGTTTGCCTCCGAGGAACACTACGGGTCTGGGTTTTACTTCTCATTAATGCCCATTATGTGAGGAACACCACGTGTGTGGGTTTTAGCTCTCATTAGTACCACAGTGTGAGGAACACCGCGGGATAATACGGGTCCCGGTGATTAGTACCAACTATGTGGGTAACACCACGGTATAGTACGGGTCACTGTGATTACTATTCAATATGTCAAGGAATACCGCGGGGTAGAACGGGTCCCTTTGAATAGTACCCACTATGTGGGGAACACTATGGGTTTGAGTTGCCTATGGGTTGCGCCCTTTTGTGTGGAACACCGAATGTTTACGTTATTTTTTAGAAATACCGTTCTCACAACATAAGGTAAATGTCAAGAGTGTTAGCACGACCAGGGATAAAATAAGCAAAAGGACGACTTACGAATTATCCCAACAGAAGGCCGTCGCTGATTGAGGAAGCTCTGGACACAAGAGGCCTAGCAAATCAACTAAAATAAGCTTAATTAACTAATTGGCTGAAATAATAACTCAAATTAAATTGATCAAACAAAATTTAATTAGGTAAATAATTTAAGAATTTTCTACCTCAAAACTAATTTTTAAAAAAATCAATTACCACTGCACAATGAACGTGAACACCTTTCAGAATAATTAATCAAGGATATCAATTGAAATTAAATTATTTTAACACTAACTCAAATTGCCAGGAGGCAGAAAATCTTTTTGAACAATAAACAAACGTAGATCAATAGAAGATTAAAATCTTAAGACTACTATTACTGAAAGAAAGCTGAAATTTCCCTAATGAATTTCTCGGTTACTCCAGGGCTGCATTAAAATTAAATCCACCAAAAAGCATAACTTCAGTTAACACCATGAAATCATTCGAAACATGGACATAAATCCATAAATAGGATAAATAACCCTAATAAATAACCAAATGAGTTAATCAAACTCATCAGAAAAACCTTCCATATGCACGAAGATCCACACCAAAAATTAGCTGAAAATCAAGTTACCAACAATAATTCGATTCTCAAATGTCAAATTCAACACAGCATGGCCACGGTATGTTTTCATTCTGTTACACAGAGTGTAACAGATGACGAGCACCGAAATGAAAACAAGCACTTGAAGTACCGAGGAAGTCATTAGAAGCCCTACATTAAAGGCACAATGTTTCTCTATTAGTAGCCCGACATTTGATTGAAAATATGATAATAATAAACATATCTTGTTTTGTGCACAAAACCTTAATTAACTAAAGTCAAGAAGATAAACATATGCCATAATGACCATTACAACTTGAAGCCCGAAAATATTACCATATTACAAGATTATTATGAGGACCTGTTTTAAGAAGTCAATTTCTTTTAAAACCACATGCAGAATTTCAATTTTGAGGTTAAATATCTCCGCGTATTAATACTATTAACTAATCCATTCCTTGGTAGCTTAGTTCAGTACAGAAGATGGATGCAACTTACTTACGAGGTCGAAGGAAACAAGATATATTAAATATTCTAAAAGGATAACCAAATGTTCAGGCCTATCGCCTAGATGGACAATCCATCATCCAGGGTCTAATTTCGCGACAATCTCCTCTTCTTGCATCATGATTTTCTACTCTTCTTAAGGCACAATCAGCAGAGAATAGGTTCCAGCGTCTTCAGGTTAAGAAGCAAAAATCAGAACAACTGCTATCTGCATTGTCGACTGACTACGACTGAGAAAGCTTCACTTCTAGCGCCCAGATAGCAACACAACTTAGCTACCTCGCTGCTTAAATTCCAAGTCGACCGCTAGATAGCACACCATCACCAATTAGAGAAAGTCAATGGAATCCTGAAGTTTGAATACACGGTGGGCCAGACAAGAAAATGGACACATAATCAATATGCATCGTATCATCGCGAAGATTAATTTTAAATCCATTACACCGTGGTTCTTCTTTACTAGCGATAGGTACCTTTATGAGGGTCCATTCACCTAGATTTTCGACCTCTTTAGACACAAAGCATAATCGATTCAAGGATGTGCTTTGGAAGCAGCTCCTTGGTCAGTATACACCATTGTTATAAGTTAGCTTCTGGATAGGTGCGCCATTTCGGAGCGGATCCGCTGATTGTTTTAAGTTCATAGTAATTGTTCATCGTCGTGTTTATATTTGTATTCGTAGGATTGATTATTGGAATTCTTCTTAATGTTTAATATTCGAGTTGGATCCGCTGATTATCTTGCTTTCGTATTAGTCCATTCATTATTCACAATCAAGATATGAATTCCGGTCAGAGGTTGAATATTTGGACTTTTAAATTGTTTTTACATTTCGTATCATTAGGGGCCAAGGAGCTAGATGCTAGGCCTCTTTAAACAATAATCATCATCACATCACGAAGATATGGAGTATACTTGGCTAATTTTTACTCACGTTGCAGTTTCGTCATGAGGAAGGTAATCACTATACAGCTCAGGAGATTTCTGGGTGTGGCCGTTGTATGTTCAGTGCAGATTGAAGTATGTACACATGGCCGAGTAGTAAACAGTCCTCCCTCTGTTATACATAACGGAAAGGCGAGGTAAGCTGAGCCACAGCTTGTAGGAACACGTCATTCCACTCGACGGCCACAAGCGTTGCCAGATTCCCACTTTCACGGCAGTTTCATTTTGCTACATCTTCCGAGCTACACCGACAAAGTGTTTTATGTTTCCTTTCAGATAAATTTCTTGCCGCTTCGGATTGCCATTTACTGGATGCCACACCTTCAGTACTCTACTGACCTTAATACGGACCGGATTCCTGGGAATGCCCCGCTCAGTTTCCGGTGGGACATTGGCAACTACTAACGCAATTCGACCACGGCATACAGCGAAGACACCGGCCGTGAAAAACTAAACCGAGAGTTTCAGAGAGTTCAGGAAGCTCTCGAGCCTAAGGAGCAGGCAGTGGTGAAGTGACTGCCCGCTTCATCAAGGACATCGTAAAACATCTTCCTTCCAACATATTTACACAAAACTCTAAATTCTCTTGGTTTCTTGCCTGTAGCTCCACATCTCCCTTGCTAGTGTCCTGGCCAGGCATAGTTCACCATCTTTCGGGTCCCAACGTGTACGCTCTGGGTGCGCCTCAACTCGCAATGAGAACGAGACGCCCCGGGAATGCGGAGCCGCACAGCAGCGCGGCCCATCTTCCCTCGGTCCGCACGAGGCGGGACCTTCACTTTCATTGCGCCTTTAGGTTTAGTGTCAACCCAATGACTCGCGCACATGTTAGACTCCTTGGTCCGTGTTTCAAGACGGGTCGTGAAATTACCCGAAGCTTTTGCTTCGCTGCCGGGATTCTACAAGATTTTTCTGTCCGAGGCATCCCCAAACCAACAGCTGAACGGGGCCGGAGCCGGGCCGGAGGTCCGTCGTCCATGCCACGCGCCCTCGCTTGTCAGGGGCCGGACGCCTGCCCCGAAGGGCGGCGAATCAACTCCGCGCACACATACCGTCGAGCCGTCGACCGTCTGTCCGACGAACACGCCTTGCGACGCGGACGAACAGGCTACACACCCAGGCCTTAGACCGACACCCAACGGGTCGCGAAGTCCAACGAGGGGAAAAGTGCGGCCCACCGACCTCCCCACCACTACACGGCCGAGTAGAAACCTGTTACCACCTTGACGCCGGATTGCTCCGTGCAGGGGGACAGACCCATCTGGCCAAAGCAGGGGAAGAGGCGCGGATAAGGCTTGAATCTCCCCGGTTGAGGTATTTTCGGGTTTCTCACGTTTACCCCCGAACGGTTTCACGTACTCTTGAACTTTCTCTTCAATGTTCTTTTCAGCTTTCCCTCACGGTACTTGTTCGCTATCGGTCTCGTGGTCATATTTAGCCTTAGATGGAGTTTACCACCCACTTACGGCTGCATTCTCAAGCAACCCCACTCTAAGGAGAGATCCTCCCGGAAGCCGCAGCGGTCTCTACGGGCCTAGAACCCTCTGCGGAGCGTGGCCCCATTCAAGAAGGACTTGAACTCGCCGCAGGTTCCCGGTTAAGTGGACCCTCCCAAACCTGCGAGATTCGGTGCTGGGCTCTTCCCTGTTCGCTAACAAGGAAATCCTTGTTAGTTTCTTTTCCTCCGCTTAATAATATGCTTAAATTCGGCGGGTAGTCTCGCCTGCTCTGAGGTCGTGTTTGGCTTGTGCGTGTCGCACAAAATGTTCGGTCGCTGCACACACAGCACACACTTTCGAGCTTGGTCGCGGGGCAAGGGCGGCGAACCGGCGCCAGTAGACACAAAGACGCTGCGCGGACGAACCCTCCCGTCTCACGCACTCTCAGTGGTGGTGTCGACCGGTCCAGCTCCACCGGGGTGAAGCTCTTTTCAGGAGACGCGGCGGCGGCCGTGGCCGCACGAACCGCGACGCTCCCACCCTCCGAACGCAATGTCGCGTTCAGTTTTAGCAGCCGACCCTAAGCCAGGCGTGGTCCGGGAACGGAATCCATCGAAATGGTGCCTTAAATGAAGACATCCAATTTTGACACAAAGTAGAGGCCCATTTCAACCAGGACCGATGTTCCTATCATAAGGGTATTGCTGACTTAATTTGACGATAAAGATCAGGGGGCTTGATAGCCTATTATCATTGTCGCTGAGCTGGCTGCGGTTGGAGTTCTGGCCACGGAATTCGGGAGTTATACGAAGTACGTCCAGAAAGTAAGTTCCGTTTGGTAATAAAACTAAATTGTGTACAGATACAGAAAAAATATTTATTGCACAAAATTCCACAACTCTTAAACTACTTTTCCCCATAACTGCCGAAATTTTGCAGGCATTTGTCATAGCGGGGCACACGTTTTTGTATACCTTCTTCATAGAAGTTTGCCGCCTGTGTCTTCAACCAGTTGGAAACACCACTAATTGTAAACCTGCGGTTTTCCCGGATCTTGTCATCAATCGCGTGAACCAGTTCTTCTGTAACCAAAGATGGACGCCCACTTCGTTCTTCATCGTGCACGTCACTACGTCCTTCATTGAACTGTCGGACCCAGCTTCTCACCATTGAATCACTCATCGCATTTTGTCCGTAAACGTCGCAAATATGACGAAAAATTTCAATTAGTTTCACTTTCCTAGCATTCAGAAAACGAATCACAGATCTGATTTCACAAGCGGCGGGATTTTCAATCAACATCGACATTGTAAACAAGCACAACAAAGCGTACATGGCTGACAGCGATCTCAAAATGGCACACGCTTCTTCTCCTTGATACAGAGCGTCTACCGTGCATTTGCGGACCTGCGATCGCAGCGCTGCAGCGGAAATAAATTGAAACGGAACTTACTTTCTGGACGTGCCTCGTAAAATGAAGACATCCTCTGGTTCGGATTCCACATTACACTAGAAACCCTTGGTCATGATCAAGGTATATATGTTCATGAAAGACAGGAAGTTTTCTTGCAGAAGAGACTAATTCATCTTGGTGTTGCTTTATTCCCAGTTGTCCAGAGACTTCTTTGGTTACATGGTAAATTGACTATACTATATGGTATTGGTCTGGATGGAAAAGATATACGAAACGTTGCCAACCTGTATTAACATCAGTTCCCATCTCTTCAGGTTGATAACACCAAAGCCTGTGCTATTGAAATAAAGCAAGGGATGAGGCAAGGCTCTGTTATAACTCCACTCCTCTTCAATAACTTCTATGAAAGGGTGCTTTTCTGATATCAGTATTGTTAAAGGAATCGTGAAAAATAATCTGCCATATGCGGATGATACCCTTCGGTTTGCAATAAGTGCTGAAGGTCCACAGATATTAGCGAACTGTGTGGTCAAACAGAGTTGTGCGTTTAAACACGAAAAATACTAACTTAATGATCGTAAGAAAACATGTCATTCAACCTATAAAGTTGAGAGTATTGTTGGGAGATCAGAAGAATGCACATGCCAGGTGAGGCATGACGCGAAGGGGTTTCCACCAGCAGAGCCCGTGACGCAATGGTTACCATAGTAACTCCGCTACTACCCAGGCGACTTTACATTATCTTCTACTAGTAGCTCTTCGCTCTTGTTAGTTGTAATCCAGCAAACTGCAAAGTGTGAGCCAGTGTTTTCGTGTAGCAGATAAGAGCCGATCTGTCTGGGCAGAACAGGAAGTTCGTGCTTGCAGACCACATTCCTCATTCGTGCATTCTTCTCATCTCCACACAGTAGCTGGCACATCACTAAAGCAAGTCCAGTACTTTAGGTCTCTCACCTGCATACTTGATCACAGCTTGAGCAGTCCTGTTGAAACTGGGTCCCAAAGACTGCCTTCAAGAGAATTATTTAAATCCTCTGTAACAGGGACTTCATTTTCTCCGTCCATGTTTACTTCGGTGTTGTGTATCTCCTGCCTTACTTAATGTTGTTGAGGCCTGAACACCATCCTTTGAGATGTGGGGCTACAGTACTCCGAGCTGGAGTTCACGTACAATATCATTCGAAATTATGAGGTAGTGCAGTGGTTAATACGTTTAGAGAATTATAAGTTAAAACCAAATCCATCAAAAACCCAGATCCATGCTTTTCACGTGAGGAATGAAGAAGTATCTTGAAACTTGCAGGTCAAGTAGATGGGAGAGCTACTGGAACACAGTGATACACCTATGTACCTGTGGCCACACTTTGCAGGTATCACTGCGCCAACTCCGAAGCAAAACTCCTCTCTCACGATGCTTTGACTTGATCAGGCAGGGCTGCTCATCCAGCTCGCCTGAAACTTGCGAAACTTGAGTAGAAGTTGCTCCGTAACTACGGAGAGCCCTGGACGACGTGGAAGTCTTCAAAGAGAGTGCGAATTGCGACAACGTAAAGAATAACATCCACCTGATACTAGTGCTCATATCTGGCACTGTAATATGTATAATCTCTCTTGTAATTTTACTGTATTATGCGACTGAGACAAATAAATAAATGACCTCCTTCAGTTTATCTCAAAGATATAGTTTAAGGAAAGAGGTGTAGGAGAAGAAGGAGAAAATCTTGGCTACGGACTGTACGAGAATGGTATGGACTCGGTACCCCTACTTGCTGAGGACAAGGGTCAGATCGCCCCGATGACAGCCGACATATGATAAGGATATTGTAGAACAAGAAGATGAATCATTGCTAGATTTATATTGTGAATATATATGTACAACGTAGAATGCAATAAGCCTGAATTATTCCGCCTCGTGTAGCTTAAATACTGTTTTAATAATAGACATGGCCTAACAGTCACTGCTGAATGTTTCATACGGCACAGCGACACACGGCGCACTTCCGTCTCGGAATCCCAGAGAAACAGTGCTTCGCGATGGCGTGGTGGAACATGAACCACGTTTCATAGCTAAGTCTAATTCACGGACTAAAATGTTCGACGTTCTAATACAGATAAAATATGAGGATCATGAAGTATTTAATGAGCAAATGTACAACGTACAGTATGATAAATATATGATGCACAGTATTGTAGTACCAGTATATAGTACCGGTAATATACAGCGTTTACTTCCCCATTACGCGCTTACAATGGTACTAAAAGCAATCAATTTTTCCGTTAAATGCACATTAAAACAGTAACTAATGTGAATATTTATAAAATGATTAACGAAATTTAAAAACAGTTCAAAATAGTTATTCTATGTATACGTAATCCAGTTACAAAAGTAGTCTAAGTAAGTGGACCAACTTGAATAATTATAAAATGAGTAACAAAATCTCAGAAGAGCCCAAGATCGGTATTATGTGTATAGTAGCAGACTTGGTCTATTCCATTTTAAAATTTTACTTCAAATTTAAGTTTTAAAAAATAATTTTAGAATCATTTGCGACTTTCTCTTATAATGTGACCCTGCTTTGAGAACAATAATGTAATGTTTCCGTGTGAAAGACCTTACATTGTGGAGTGCATTGTTAATTTAATCACTTGACTCGCGATTCGGAATATAATGAGACTCGGCTCCCTAATTACAATTTTTAAATCAGCGCTACTGATCCTTTCAATCAATTGTCAAGGAGACGGATCTTCTAGTTTCTACATCAGGGGATGACTTTTTTGTTCTACAAATTCACTTTTTTGTAGACTATTCTCGAAATTTACAAGTTCCTGGCCTATCCAGGCGCAACCTACATTTAACAAAATGAAACAGTACTCACTGTCCTAACTGCTCAACAGTCTGATTGCCTGAAAATGAAGTGAATGATGTTAACTGTAACAGGGGTAACAAGTGCCCATTCTACCTGGCTTTTAATAAAAGCAAAAGGTAAAGTTACTGGCCGAAAATCAACATGGTAAGGAGGCGAACACATTCACTACTTGATACTTACATGAAATTCTTAAAACCCTATTTGGGCTTATGGCCCGACGTTAGAGAGGTGACTACATGGAGAAAATATTTAATTACAGAAATGCTAGGTGGATTTTAACGGTTACAAAATCATGGTCACCTCAATGTCAACATGAGAGGGAATACATGAGAGTTACTCACTCTCTATTCTCTGATTATGGTTCAGTTCTTTTGACTTGTTTGAATTTTACAATTAAAGTTTGAAATATACATTTGACAAAATAAAAGTTACATTACTAGACGTTTGAAACTTTCCTCTCAAGCTAGCTTTCAAAACTATCACATAGTTAAGACGAAACTGCCATTATCTCGAGCTTGTGGACCTCCAGAAGATGGACGAGGGAGCCTCCGTTACGTACACGCTCTAGACTGGAGCGGTCACAAAGGACATCATGGCTCATCAGCCCTCGGCTTTTATAGTGGAGAGGAAAAGCCAGGCTCTGACACACCCCAAATTCTTATTGGTTAATTTAATAAATATCAGAAATTTTTTTATTTGCCGATAAATAAATATACAACATTTTTCAGCGGCCAACGCGTTAAGCGTATGGGAAGAGATAGCAGTGTTGATAACCTTTGAACATCTAAAACAAACACTAAATATTCCAGTTTAGGAAACCTTAACGCACAAAATTTATCCTGAATTTTAATAGTTCATCTTCACCCCAGAGGGCACAACATAAGTCGATAGTAGTGACATATGCCGAGAAACGTTCACACTATTTCCAAAATGGGTTTCAGATTTCATGATCTTCATGGACTTCTACAAGTCACTAGTTTCAAATGCACGAGTCGGGCATACCTCTGGTACAGTAACCATGGCATGGATCTGTTATGTTCTACCACACCAGTGGGTGCGAGATGTGTCGTACATGTGGATTTGGCTCTTGTTTGCGATCTGATGCTCTTCCCGAGGCCAAGCCTACGTGATGGAATGTACGGTAAACCCTATTGCGTGTTGGTAGTGTTGCGTAAATATGAAGAGGAAAATTCTGCGACAAACACAAACACCCAGTCACCGAGCGTGAACCAAGATCAATTACAATATTATAAGACCCGAATGCATACAGTAGCGGCTCGGGATCAGTTCCGCCAGTGGGGCCCGATATAGAGTTTTCGGCCATGGAAATGGGATTGCGGCAGGTATTTCTGAAACACGGGTATCTATACCGTACCACAAAAACTCCAAAGGAGAGTACGTACAGCGAAATATATCCGCCTAAATATATACACTAAGTAGTTAATAATGAAGACATAGAAGTGAACTCACCAAATGGCACATTACTTATACAGTGGTTGAGCACTGGCTAACATTTCAATGACTCTGTTGTTGAAGTTGTGCATTTTACCGGTGTTCTCCTAATGAATTGAACAAACAGTGAGTGAATTCAGCCTGCTTTGAAACTTCGCTCTGATTTCGCTGCTGAAACTGGCGTAGTTAGTGCAATTTGTAGAGTTTTGTGTTCCTCAGAGAACGATTCTTCGGAGGAATGCTTCATGAAGATTGTGAACTAATCACAGGCAGAAGGAAATATCCTTAAATTATAATTGCCACAAATCACTGAAAGTTCATTTCTCAATTTACCTTGGTACATAAATGGACTTAATGAAAAAGTATTGACTAAATTCGTTGGGAAAGTTTCTCTGAACGTAGCAAACTTTTGGGAACAAAATTTCCAAACTACTTAATGTATGAGACTGTGGTAATCGGTCTATCACTTGGTTGATCACTATATCCCACACTTCGTGGGCATCTACAATCAGATTTAAACAAGAGCTGTGTTTAGAGATTTTTGTTGCTGGAGTAGAACATTCATCATCATCTATCCGATACCTTTCATTATTTTCTCTTATTTATGAAACAGCTGATTCAGAATGTTGTAGTGCATTGGGTATGGTAACTGCTTTGGCACTCTGCATCGCAATCGTGTTATACAAAATAAATATATTTTATAGTCTCAAAGAAGAATTCCAGAAAAAAATATTCTGAATTGTTAAAGTAATATTTTAAACCAAAACACTCCCTTATTGTTACATCATCCCAACCATATTCGTTCTCAATCTTCTCAAAACATTACAATAAATGTGATTTCTTTTAAGACCATACGGCATGTAGTTGAATTGAAATAGTCCAAAAGGGTTGATTACTGTTGAGATTTCTTTATCTTCATCTGCTAAGCATGTCTGTGATGGTTACCACACACACACACCAGTTTAAACTGCCAATGCCCACACAATGTACGAAATTGATCTATGTATTTCATTTTAGATTATGTTAGCTATATTACGAAAAACAAAGCAAAACTAAAAATCTAGAGGAAAAGTGTTCCACAAAAAAAAAAAAAATACAGGGATGCCACCTGTAGATTACATTGGTCAGTATAGTTACAGTTTGCAGCCTGTTGGTAGCCTACTTTCAATTGCGAACACAGCTGCTGCTCCTAACGCATATTGGACTGTCGCGGCTGCTGGGCCGGTTTAGATCCTTGGTAAGGGGCAAAGGCTACGAGGTAAGCAAATCGCGTAGGAATTGATCACAGTTTGAGTCCGAAACTTAGAGGTTTCCCCTTGCTTGTTGCTGTGACGGCTGTAATAGGAAACCATAACTTCATCCACTGCAAGATCACTTGAACCGATTCCCTCAAATTGCTGCCCAAAGTTTTGATTAAGAAATTTGAAGTATCTTTGTACGGTACCTTGCTAAGTTCGTATGTTTTCCAGATGCCTTTTGCTAGTCAAAAATAGTACAGTGATATAAACTCTTATGCCATCTGAATTTATGTCTAACATATGGTTCCTGTGCACAACGCATAATTTTGACATTTTCACAATGAGATTCTTCTTCTGCAATGAATAGTAACTCAAAACATTGAACTGGATACAGTTGCGGTCCGTCATATTCTGAAGGTTCCTCATGCCCGTCCCTCACCCAATCGGAAAATAAAATTCTCCTCCGTAGCTGCCCACAACTTGTTGTATTTTTCCTTAGAAGGTGCTCGTTTATTTGCCCCAGAAAAACCAGGCGCCTACTTCATTTCATTAGATGGTACCGGCGTACCATCATCTGCTGATATAGCCTATTTATTTCCACTGTCAACCTCAACATTCTACCGGGAAGGGGATTGAGATCGACAGAATTAGTTGCCTCATCGCCACTTCTCTCATCTGTAATATACCTGTCATTTTGTAGAAACTTAGTAATATCATCTATAGATCTATAGATCTTCCAACATTTCTAGTACCTCATCCAATCTCAGACTGAAAAGGGAGAGAAAATATGAAGTGAATATCAGATACTATTCATAACTGAAACTGGACAAAAGTGCCTACTTTATGTGACCAATGACGCATATAGGTAACATCATGCCTTTCATGTCAATAACACATGTTTAATTTATAATATTATGCTTAAGAATATAACACATTAATTTCTGATCCTTTAAGCGATTTACACGCATAAACTGCAAAATATAATTACCTTTATCACACACTTTCCATACCATAACAACGCGCAGTTGTTTCTCCTCTTCAATCCAGTCTGTTACCTTTCTAGGTCAGCGGGATGGGGTTTAAAGGTTGATACAGTCACTGGGTTCTTCGCCAAAATTGCCCAGGTATGAATCTCTGTGGTGCATGGTAAGAATTATTAAATGAAAAATCGTGTACGTGTTGTTTGAAACCGACATAAATCTGTAGCTCTCAAGGTTACCACTCCCTTCACCAAAAGCAATAAGGTACGTAAGAGACTAACATCATCATCCTAAATCGAATTGGTGAGAGGAGATCGATTTGGCTAAATTTGATGAGAGGGAGAGATAAAATGATAGACACCCAGCACTTGTTCAGTATTTGTAGCCAGTAAGAACGGTAGGGGTAGGCCAAGGTGTGAATATGAGAGGCAGATTAGAGCAGAAGTATAGTGAAGCAGTTATGTACAATTAAAAGTTTGGTACAGAATAGGATGGCATGGAGTTCTGCATCAAACAAGTCAATGGGCTGATGACTCAAACAACAACAACAACAACAACAACAACAAAATGTAGAACGACATAGCAGGCTTGTCGGCACATGTGTTGAAAAGTAGAGGTGACAATTTTTAGAAATTATGGAGCACTCCATCCCAATGGTTTGGTGAGTGCCCGGACCCTACCTATCCAGACCAGTGGTCTTGTCATTAGCCAGACTAGTGGTTTCGTCACTAGGCAGACCAATGGTCTTGTCACTAGGCAGACCAGTGGTCTTGTCACTATCCAGACCAGTGGTCTTGTCACTATCCAGACCGGTGGTCTTTTCACTAGCCATACCAGTGGTGATGTAACGTAAGGTCCTAGAATCCTGGGGGCAGCTTCGCGGCTTTAAACATGCTTGTGGTATGCCTCCCCTCACCCCCGTCCCCAAGCCGCCTTGGTAAGCAGTCATCCCTCAGCTTTTCTCACCAGCCGGACCTAACCCATCCAGCCAAATGGTCTTGTAAAGATTCCTAAGTTGGCAGCCTTGTTTTGCCACTGTTCGAGCCACACCATATTGTACCTGTTCGTGAATGGTGGAAATGGAGATGTGTTTACACATAACCATCTTAATATATTCATTAAGCTGTATAAAATAAACCCATTCATCTTGTTGTTGTAAATTATCCTGTGCCTTTCGTCGGAAGGAAGATGATTGGGATCTCCTTAAGTGTTCTTCACACAACATTGATCGAGGATGCCATTCAGCCTACCAGTAAATATTGGCTGTATTGAATTTTGCACAAGTTGCTTCATAAATTGTGTTTCTCCAGATGGCATATCATCTCAGTTCTTGTATGAATGGTATGTAGCTGGCGCGGAATGAGTGTTGTCCTTTAGTAAGTTTGCAACACAGTAAGAAGCTGAACCACGGCTTATAATTTACTTTTGTTATACTGAATAACGCTGCTTTAAGGGCTCATTTGTTCATCGGCTGTCTGAGCTTGGCTCCTTACTCATTGTATTCCTCCATATTATTCTCTTGGAATCCTGAAAGTTAACTGTGAATAATCCGGTTTTAGAAAACAAGACTTTAGGTGTGACTCAACTTTTGTTGTAATTTTCAAAATGAATTGATTATAATTTCTACGTTAACTTAGTTTAATTAATGAATATAACCTTTCCCGCAGTATCAAAAATGTGTTTGGAGTAAATAAATCTGTATGAACAAATTAACTTAAATTAATATGACACACATTGTGAGTTTTTAGAAGTCTACTCAATAATCTCGTAGGGTAAAATACAATCAATCATGAAGTTTATTGTCTTAACTTACATTTCCATACCCTCGTCTACGGATTCAGTTCCACAAACAAGACAAATCATGAAGGTATGTAATATATATATAACATGTATCACTCAAATGTCTTCCTTTTCCATATCATACCAATATTATGTGTTATTTACCCGTAACAATACTCAACATTTTTATAAGTAAAAACTCTCCCTTCGCCAAACTCGTGCCAGTGTATATGCTTCATAGAGATTTTGAGAAGAGGTGAAGCTCGTTATTTAATGAAACCGATCTCCGCTGGCAATAGTTCCCCTATACATGACAGCTTACACTGATAAACAGAAGGATCGTGGTGGATCAGAGATATCCTCGGGCTTTTGTCTCTCTGTGTCTCTGCTCGTCTGATAGCGATCACATGATTTCATTGGTACAAATTGAAACATACAAAGCTCGGAGTTTCCATGGCATGGTGTAGCTGGTCTGAGCGCAGTTGCTGTTGCTGTATCAAAATGGACAGCAATGCTGAGAGACATGTTAATTAGCAAAGTAGAGATGAGACCCTGGTTGTGGCAGCTTTCCAATAAAGGCATGTAGAGAAGTGTAAAAGCACCCTTAACTCTTCGTTGGACAACTCGCTGATGTATCCGAAAAAGTCTCCTTCGCTTATTCCACCTCCTCATATGTTTGGATAGGCACTGAACAGCTGTTACTTCATTTTGGAACACTGGCACGGACTGATACACACTTCGCTGTGCAACTCCGTCAAAATGTGCGGCGCAATGCAACACGCCTTGTTCATAAGATTGCTGTGGATTATGGAACATGTGTATGAACACTGGTTGCTGCAGACAGACTTCTCTCGTAATTCATATGCATTCCTAGACAGAGTCGTCTGACTGGTAAACAAATTCTTTCAGCACGTCCTATATGTAGGTGTCTACAGGTGTGAGATCTGGAGTGCCGAACAAAGGACCATTGTGGGGTAACACGTGCTGTACCAAAGAACATAGACATGTGACCCAGTGGACACCTTTCATGCTACAATGACAAACCTGATCTTCATAGCTTGTTTGTAATTCCAGCATTGTTTGTTTCTTTCTACTCAAAATGTATTTGTTAGTTCTTTTACGTCTGAAGTTGTCTACCAAGTGATTGAGACTGATCCACACGTTCATCTTATAGGTTTTATACACAAGTCTACGTACTTGTGAATGTAACAGTTATTGCGAGAGAAGCAATTAGCTCTGTGACACGTGACCTAGCTGTGTATCGGCCATCACTTCCTGCAGCTTGTCACACTCTCTCTTCTCCGTATAACTTGGAAGGAGTGATCAGGTAAGTCTGTAAGACTTCGTGGCCTCATTAAATTTCATACCTTTAATGTTTACCTCATTAGAAACTGAGTCTAACCATCGTCGTCTTAGTCTGCTACTTCACTTACCCTCTATGGCTGAGTCCATTATTCCCCTCGATAACACATCATCCTCCATTCACCTTACATGATCCCAAAAATACGCAGGTTTACACATTTATCGAATGAGTTCATTCATAACTTGGACTTTATCTCCCTTCATTCTGAATAATCTCCTTCCATTGTCTCCACCTGTTTGAACCAGCAATCATTCTCACTCATTTCATGTCTGTTACTTAAAACTCATGAATAAGATATCCCACTTCCACCAACTTTACTCCCTTGCAGCAATGTTCCTCTGAAAACAGACCGATGTAGTGATACTGTCTCACAACTGCGAGCTACTTGCAGTAACTTTTCACTAGCAGGGCCGTGACTCACAGTTTTCTCGAGATGTCCACTCCTATTCTATAGCAACTGGTATCCAGAGTCTCAGTTCCATTTACCAGGTCATTCAGCTGTTGTCCCTGATTCACAAACTGACTACAGTAACCTACACCACGAACTGTTAATATAAATATAAATTTTATACCATGATAACAGGTTTAAGACTTAGTAGGATAACTGCAAGGACTCTGTAGAAAGTAGGCCTAATTTTCACAAGCCCACAATTCAGTAAAAGTGGTTGTTAACATACTGAGTATCCGTTCCCATTAAAAATATTAAAATCGTATGATCATCATGCCAAAATTTATATTAAATTTTTGTGTATTCTCAGAGTAAATTCAGTTTGTTCAAAAGGTTCTTTGGGGAGAAGTATTCTCTTGCGTGTATACTTCATTTTATTGATAAACAAATTTTTGAGTGCCTGTAGATAATTGTCGATGCTCGTTCTAAAGGTTTATTTATTTATTTAATTGTATGATGATTATAACTACAAATTTATAAGTCCAGGTCCAAGTGTTTCAGCCACTCTACAACACTTTCTGAAAAATGAAACAGGTCGCTGGGGCTTACGGAGTAGGCATGAAGAGGGCAGTACGGGATGACATGGTCCATGGTCTGCTCCTCTTCATTGCATTCACTAATTGGAGAAACCATCCAACCCCACTTATGGCGTAAGAAATTGCAGCGTCCATGCCCAGTTCTCAGTCTGTTAAGGCGACACCATAGTTTTCTTGGGAGGTCGAATCCCTTCATTTTCAGGGTTGGATTTAGGTCATGAGCATTTTTTCCAGATGTTGAAATTTACCACTCATCCCGCCAGCTCTCGTTTAGATTAAAATTATCCCTCAAGAGTCGGACAGCGAGTATACTTGCTGGTCTCCTAGATCGAAGTCGTCGTGGCGATGGGTAACAAAATTCCTGGTGAACTGGTAATGAGGGAGATGACCAGATCTTCTTTGCTTCTCTCAGCAGAGCTTCCTTTCTCCTCAGGTGAGGTGGTGGGATATGACTATGTACGGGTAACCAGTGGCGAGGTGTTGACTTTACAGTACCAGTTATGCAGAGCATGGTATCATTCAACTTAGTATCCACTTTATGCACATGTGCACTTTCCAGCCACACTGGGGCACAGTATTCCGCTGAAGAGTAGACAAGACTGACACCCGTTAATCGTAAGCAGTCAGCCGAGGCTCCCTAGGAACTGCCACAAAGCTTGTGTAGGATGTTATTCCTTGTAGCGATTTTGTGAGAGAGCTTGGTGAGGTGTTCTTTGTAGCTCAGAGTTCTGTCCAGTGTGACTCCTAGATATTTCGGGAACGTGTTGTACTTTAGTTTCTCACCAAGGAATAAGACAGATGGCTCATAGTTTGCGAGTCGGTTGCTGAGATGAAAACATGAAACCTCGGTCTCAGAAGCACTTGGGATCAAACGCCAAGACTTGAAGAAAGTTGCCGTTTTGACCAAGTCTGCTGAAGGAATGCCTTCTCCTTCCTCAAAATTTCTGCTTTGAGCTACCAATGCAATGCCGTCTGCATAGATGAACTTAGTGGATGTGGTTGGTGGTAAGTCAAGGATGTATAGGTTGAAGAGAACTGTGGCCAATACTGATCCCTGTGGCAGACCGTTATTTAATTTTCTTTTCCGGCTTTTAGAATCACCTAGGAATATTACAAACTCTCTCTCACAGAGCATGTTGGAAATTAGGTTTGCAATTTCGAAGCAGGGAATTACTCCCAGCACTTTAAGAATTAGTCCATGTCGCCAGACAGTATCATATGCACTTGTCGGATCAATAAAGACAGCTGTTGATTTTAACTTCTTTTGGAAGCCTGCCTCGATGTGAATGGTAAGAGACAAAACTTGATCAGTGTAGCTACGACTTCTTCTGAAACCAGCTTGCTCTGAGGGAATTACAGCGTCAATGAATGGTGCTATCCTAGTGAGGAGGACTCGCTCCAAGAGTTTATAAGTGCAACTGAGAAGTGCTATTAGGCGGTAGTCTTCAGGTCTCTGCTGAGACTTTCCAGGTTTAAGAAGGGCGATCACCTTTGACCGTTTGAACTGCTTGGGCAGGTTATTAGCCTGAAGGATATAAGTAAAAAGAGAAGTGATCCATTTTATGCTATGTGGACCCATATTTCGAAGGAATTCGTTGAAGATATTATCAGGGCCAGCAGCCTTACCGCTTTTCAGCATTTTTATAGCAGCTTCAACTTCCCGAATAGAGAATGGTCTAGACAGTTCCTCATTCTTCTTTGTTCCATGTTTGAGCTCGGTGAGCTTACGTTTCACAGTTTTCGTATGGCATTTATCTCTCTTGGCTCGGGTGACTTCAACCATTCTATTTGCAATGGCATCTGGGCTCAAGTTAGTGCACTGCTTTTTAGAATAATGTTTTCCAGTAAGTTGATTTAAGACCCTCCAAGCTTTTCTGCTCGATTTTGCAAAGTCCATATCTTTCACTGTTGCTTCCCGCTTTTCTCTCCTATTCTTGTCTAATGACCGTAGAAACTGTGAACCTATTTCATGGCTGCCTATTGTTAAAAGCTTCAGTATAATGGAGAAGGTTTCATCAAAGTTAACAGAGCACTGTCAATGATAATGACTCCGCCTGTAAGTAAATTGTTATTATGTGGCTAAGGTTGTGTGTAATCTGTTCATGGGTATCAGACTCAATTTAGAATTAGTTTAGCAACATCAGGCGATTGTTATCCTAACGCAATTTTTGGTTTATCAAAAAAAAATTGGTCCACAATTTGTGAATGTTTATGTGTATTGTACCATAATTGACAATTTTTATACTACCGTACCTTATATCTAGATTATTTAAAATTTAGTACAATACAATCTGTACCTCAAATGTCCATAAAGAATGACCGAAACATGCCTGTTCTTTTAAGTAAACCTGACATGAATTTGTAACTCCCTCCGGAGGTTGAATAAGGTTTTGAATGGGAGGAAAAAACAAAGAATTATACATTGCACAGTTCGGCACTGACAATACAGATAATGAAGTTTATACAGTTTAGTCCAGATTATTTTCAGACGTTTACAGAAGAGACTGAAAATAATGTACTTTACATTAACTTTGTATTTACCTTGATAGTTTAGTAATGGAGAAGGGACCTTCCGCATTTGTACAGAATGAAAGTTACGTTCTTGTATTTGTCTGCGATGTTTCTCAGTGCAGTGAAAACTTCGGTAATCGTCTCAGTAACTGAGTGGAAAAACTGAGAACAATAGTTCGAAGATTTATTTGGCACCAATCCCAGGTTAATGGGTCGAATAGTTCATGAGAAAGAGGGCGTATACTTTGGCGTGTTTCGCCGTCGGTTACTTTGCTGCGCACCATGCACTCCCATTTCTTTTGTTAATACGCCCACTCTCGCTTCGCTCAGTTTAGTCTGGTGTAGTGCTGATATCGTCTGATTTATTAAACCTGTATTACTTCCCTTTCATTCAAACTGCACAGTGCCATCCTTCTGCTCCCCGCAATGTCATTTCAAATTGACAGCCGGTCAATTAATTATGATAATCAGCTCAAATTGGCCGTATTGACCTTGTAATTGATTGGGTGGTTTATCTCTATATCCTTTCCCCCAACGAATAAGGAGTCATAGCAGATTTCAAGGCACTGAAAGGATTACGGTATATGAATTCACCAGATGATGTCAACATTCATATCAGTGAAGAGATTGCGATTTCTGTTATCAATCTACGTGAGGAAACATCCCGTAATGAAACGTACATCTGCTAGATTCGACTTCGTGCTCTCAGGCGGATAGCGATCAGACTATTTCAAACACTTCAGAGAGAAAGACAGAAACACTGATTTGGGATGATTCATACATACAAGTAAGGTAGGGATCTTTACACTCTAACATATACCACTTCCATCTCTACAACATTTATTACTTAAAGAGCAACAACAAAATGATGTTGGGCCTGCAGGTATCTATACGACGTATGGAGGTCGGCAGCGTGTGTAGAAAACGAGTCGTATATGATATATGGATGTCGGCGTCAAAGGGCTAATGTGCGGTTGTTGTCAGTTGCCTAAATAAGGGAGATTACGATACAGTAATTAAGGTAAAAGTCTGCAGGAAGTATGACTTACCTTTTGTTCTAATTCATGTAATGGATTGATTACAGTTTTCACTTAATTTACTGTAACTACTAAATATCACCTTTCCTGAAGTATCACAAATGTAATTAAAATAAGGAAATAGGTATAAATATATTTACAGTCAATTTCTGTGACGTACGTGGTCAGTTTTTAGAACTCAACTCAATAAACTCGTATAAAATATAAAATAATTAATTATGTTTATTAGCTTACTGTTGTCACCTCCTCGTCTGTAAACTCACTGTCACAACCAAGACAAATCACGAAAGTATGTAATATTTCGGTTACATATATCACTCAAATATTCTCCTTGTTCATATCGTACTAATGTTATGTATTATTTACTTGTAATCATAGTTAGTATTTTAAGGGAACATGTACGCGAATTTTTTTAGAAAATAAAAGAATTGCTGTTATACTATCCCCCAGTCTTTCCTGAATCCAACCATATACAATAAGTACACTTTATTAATGTTTTATGACCTTTCACAGCGCTAATCCTAAATATCTGCAGAACTCTGCCACGCCCCTTTATATTTCAAATGTATTTAAACTTCATAATATTTCCTGAACAAGTCACTTTGGGGCAGTAAATGTAATATCTGTGCAAAAATAGTAAATATCACTTTAAAAAGTTGGCTAACCTGCACGATGTTCATCTTTCTCCACATCAGTAATAAATAAACTATAGTGTTGATCACAACAGTTTTTCTTAAAATATAAGTAGCAAATATTTCCACAGATATGCCGAGGACAAGGAAATTTGGTGCAGGCAGGCGCAAGTTCTATTTACATCTAGGGAGCAAGAAACACAAATCAATACCAGTAATGGTTCTGGTGAGAGTGAGGTTAAGGTGCAATCAAGTGCTTCAAAAAAGAAACTGAAATATTTGGACGATTCAAACAGCAGTAACTTTAGTGAAGAAAAGAATCCAAACATTAATCCTGGGTCTGTGATAATTGAACTGAGTGTTGTGTGCAGTTTACTGGACAAATGTTAGAGTGTAAATATTGTGAAAGTGAAAGTAGTATTGAACTGCTTAAAGATGTAAATAGTAGAAAGAGTTTAGTCTAAAAACTTATCATTATGTGCAGTGTCTGTGGTCATGGTCTCAGGGGTAAATAACAAGAGGCTTTATAATATGAACACAAGACTAGCCTATGGTATGCGCTGTATAGGCAAAGGGTATAAAGCAACACAAACTTTCTGTGCAATTATGGATTTTCCTCTACCTCCTCACTGCTATTGACAGAATAGTTGCCGAGGCGGAGAGAATGTTTAAGGTGACTTCCAAGGAGGCAAGAACCAGAAAAAGGAATATAAGGAGGAAGAAAGAGGATGAAGAACTTCTGTACCAAGATGATTATGGGGCTGGAATGCATTAAACACATCAGGTTACTCCACAACTTTCATTAAAAGCAAAGTTAAATTTTAAGTCCGATTTCACAGAAGTTCAATTTTCTAACATATTTCATTTAATAGACCAAAAACTACTTAAGCTAGAAGGCTGAAACTTCATACATAGAATCAGTACGATAATTGAAGAAAAGTAGACTACAATCATGGACCCCTCTTTAAAAATTAGGACTTGACTTCAGCTATCACCAACAAAAAATTGCTGTATTTTTATGTATTAAGTTTTAATTAATGCTGTTAATTCATTTCTTTCTGTATGTTCTCCGTAGTAGTCTTCTTTATGCACACAAACATTCTCTGTATACAGTGAAAAATGGTGGATTTTATTGATAAGTTTCAGAGATAAAGGTACCTAAAACTGTCTACACTCCCAAAAAGTAAATTACATACAAAGGATGAAGTAGGCTAATTATTAAAATACTTGACTACTTTTTCTATCTTGTTTTATGTTTCTAAAGGTTAATTCCACTTGTACAGTGAATTTCGGGTGTATATGAAGCATACTACTGGTGATATCTTGTGTGTGATTTGTAGTTAAAATGATGGTCCTTCACAGAGATGTACCCTTAAGTTCTCCCTTAAGCATGACTGGTACCAGTGTGCATGCTTCATAATGATAATTGTAGAGGTTTTTATAAGAAATTAGGCTTGTTGTGAAGTGAAGTGAGTCTCCCCAATACCTGGAAATAGTTGCCATATACTATGCAGCTTACATGGTAAAACAGAGGGAGCAGAGATACCCATGAGCAATTGTCTCTACATACCTCAAATTGTCCAGTAGGAATCACATGATTTCATTGGTACAAATTGAAGCTTATAATGCTCAGCCTTTCCCTGGCATGGAGTAGCCTGTCTGAGTGCAATCGCTGTTGCTGTATGAAGATTAACAGCAACACTGAGAAGCATGATAATTAGCAAAATGGAGCTGAGACCCTGGCTATGGGAGGTTCCCACTAAAGACATGTAGAGAATTGTAAAAACGCCCGTAAATGTTCGTTAGATTAATGGCCGATGTCTCCTTCGCTTATTCCGTTTCCTCATATGTTTGCGCGGGCAGTGTGTAATGTGTTCTTTTTGGAGCACTGGCACGAACTGGTATGCACTGTGCTGTGCAAGTCTGTGAAAAGTGTGGCCTAATGCGTCATGCATAGATCATAAGATTCCTGTAGATCGTCGAACATATTTGTGAATAATGGTTGCAACAGACAGTTTTCTCTTGTAATTCACGTACATTTATCAATAGAGTCGTCTTTATTGGAAAACAAATTCTTTCAGTATGCCCAATATTTGGCCACCTACAGGTGCGACGTCCGGGGAACAGAACTATCTCCAAAGGACTAAGGTGCATAGATATGTGACTCCGTGGTCACCTTTCAGGTTATAATGACGAATCCTGATGTTCATAGCTTGTCTGTAATTTCAATATTGTTTATTTTACCCCAGACTTTATTTGATATTTCTTTCCCGAACGGTGCAGGCCTTCGTTTCTGGGTAGATGGTGGCTATACGGTAAGGCGTATTAAAAATAGATAGCACAATCGCCGTTCAATTTGGAGAGATCTAGAACTTTGGTCCTATGGTTTATTTTCGTGTCTCAATTGATACGTTAGCGCTGCATATCTCGATTATTATGAAATCCCTCCAACTCGATTGTGACTGGCATGAGGAAAAGGGGCCTGCCTTTATAATGAAAAATCTCCATCTCTACTGTGAATGGTAGTTGCCAAATGAGCCTGTCATTATAGTAGAAATTACCGAACTCGATTGTGATTGGCGGTAGGATATGTGGCCTGCCATTATCAAGGAAATTTCCACAATGCCTACCTCACATCGGAAACAACGTATGGTGTCCTCCCTCTTTTCTTTCTCGGACTCGCTAAAAGACATGTAATTTAATATAATCTTACTAACTGCCTTTAGAGTAATTTACTGAGAAATCCGTATACAATGTTGAATATCATAGCGAAGCACGGGTACATTTGCTTGTCATTATATAAACTGTGTTATAATTATGTGTTAATGTTATAATTAGAAATTTTCTGCATCTCAAATTTTACCCTGTATCGGTACATTATCTTCTCGACTTTATATTATGGAAAAGTCTGCGAATTTCTTCTGAACACTCCCAGACACAAAAGAATATTCAAGGCAGTCAGCAACCACTGCACGTGAATTTAACAGAGATTCTGGCACATCACTTCATACCAGAAGAAAATCCTGAAGACTACGTGCCATGTTTGCTGCCTGCACAAGAGTCAAAGTCTATTGAACACTTTAAGGCACATCATCCTCTTGCAACTCATCATCATACGGATTCCCATCACTTACAATATCTATTGCTTTAGAAATTGATAAGTTGGCATATATGTCTTTTATGTTACATGTATGCTACTTTGTGTTACTTTCCTCTAATTCAGAACCCTCGGTTCTATTGCAAAATTCATTTTTGTTGTTCAGTACAGCTGTCAAAGTGAACTTAAAATATTTCTTAAAAAACTGGATAAAATTTGCCATCATGTAGGTTGGACTATTTCTAAAATTTACTATAAACTTACGGGTGTGTTCATTTTATGACCTATGAAAAGGGTAGTTTAAATATTCTTTTATGACATTTATGTCAGCAAAACCTCGTTAAGACGTTCCTACAGGGGACAACAAAAAAGAACGTGCTAAGCAAGGAAACCTACTTCTCTATATACGAATAAAAACTATCCAACAAGGATACAGAAACAATAAATACGACTTTTCCCGACATGAGGGCACTTTACGTTGTGTAGCCGCGGGTACAGTGTAAACTATACCATATCTAAAGATGAGAGGAAAGTGTTATTAAAAGGTGTGAAAAAGGCGAGAAAACAAATATGAAAACCTTTTCTGCTGGGGCTCATAAAATACCAAATGCCCTGAGTAGGGAAAATAGGCGGAGCTGGCACACGGGCTACTGCGCAAGATGGCCGCGACGCGCAATCCACCTCTAGTCACGCGTTACGTCCTCTGAAACCTCCAGACAATAGGATGCCGTTATCTTATGGAATAATGTCAAAAGAGGCTACTGAAAAGGGCGCCTGATTTGAGAGAGCATGTGTTAGCGAACACGGGGTCTTTAGCTCAGTCTAGACATGTTGTGTGCTAAGATGTTGTCTGTCCAACCACCTGGGCCAACTCTTGTAGGACACTTCATTCCGATGTGGTGGGGTTCTAGAATAGTAAAGCTCTTCCAGGGGCACCCTTGCCTTAGGTAGGAGTCGAGTAACCTGTGCTGTTGTTTTGCCTGCATTGGCCAAATCGCGGGGGTCTGTATCTGAGTCTAGGCATGTTGTGTGTTAAGCTGTCGTCTATCTAACCTCCTTGGCTAACTCTTGTAGGGGGCACTTCAACCCTAGGTAGCAGAGTAAATGCCACTCCCAAGGATTCGAACGTGGAGTTGACATAAACTCAAAAACTAAAGAGCTTAATTGCATTTCAAATATCCTCACCCTGATTGAAATAAGTGTACGATGAAGATGTACTGACTACAGTAAATGACTACAGTGTACATGTCAGCGGAAAAAATGACTTTGCGAGCTAAACTGTACTTTTCCAATCTGGTGTTGTAAAGGAATGCGATAACGTGTTATGACGCAAGACATCTGACTTGAGAGAACCCGGAGTCTTCAGCTACAGGTCAAAGCTTGTTCGGTTACGTCTCAGAACTCACGAGTCTCAGAACTCACGGGCTATAATTACTAACAAATAGTATCAAAACTGACGACTACAAACTGGTAGCTAAAGTAAACATTCTAATGAGCCTCAAAATTCACGAATCCTGACAGCAGGTGCTTGCGATGACTGCACGAGGGATGAGGTGCGCGGTGACTCACGCCTCCCTTCAACCCATGTTTTTCCATCGACTTAAGGCAGTCACCCTGGTAGCAGATTGCCTATCAGTTGTTTATCTAGTCTTTTCTTAAATAATTTAAGAGCCCCTGGGGGCCCTTTTTAGTCGCTTCTTATGACAGGCAGGGGATACTGTGAATGTTATTCTGCCACCCCAACCCAGGGGAAAAAATAATGGTTAGTGAATGAAAGAGACCGAGGTGTATTAATATCATTATTTTAAAAATATTTTGCTGTTGTCTTAAAGTTAATATAATACATTTCTTACCTTTCACATAAATTTGTAATACTGGCATGTGGCCTCCGGGGAGGTCTCGTGCAGGTCTTTAGAGTTGACGCCGGATAGGTCACCTGCACGTCTGTGAGGATGAATCCTTACCTAAGATGAAGTCTAATGCTGAAGACGGCACGAACACCAGTCCCCGAGCCATAGGAATCTCCCACCCGACCGGAAACCGAACTCGGGACCCCCTGGACCCCTTGGACCAAAGGCCAGCATGCTAACCATTTATGCATGCAGCTGGACGAGATAAAATTAAAGTAGGTATATTTACCACTGCTAGTTAAAAGAAACTGTCAGTTGTTAGTACTGGGGCTTAGCTCCATAATGCGGCCAGAAGGCGGCATTTATTTGCATTAGGAGTTTTATTTAGAGATATTAGATGTCAAGCCAGTTAATTCACTCATTTAGTTTCAACATTTGGAGATTCATTTGGAAAAAGGCGTATTTCTAATTTTCGTAAGCGTTCATCTATTTGCTTACTTCAATCGGTTATCTACCAGGTACATTTAAACCGAAAAAAAAATTTCCGTGTCGCATCCCATTATTCCGCGCGATATAAATGAATGATATTTGAAACTCATTCGATTATTTTATTTGATTATTTATCGATTATTTAAATAATCGGATGGAAGTTATTTCATTATTAAAAGTATTCGATTAACCCATCACTAATAGGGTGGACATTTAACCATTCAAAGAAAGACTGGCCTTGCTCGTGAGTTTGAGAATGGCGCAGGCAGAGAAACTTACTCTTTCTAATCCTCTTCCTGGAATTCGTGAGTTTGAGACTGGCCCAGGTAGAGAAACTTGTTCTTACTAATCCTCTTCCTGGAATTCGTGAGTTTTGAGACTCGTGAGTTTTGAGACGACACGGCTTGTTCGTGGTGTCGTTACTACAACTCTTGCTACTATGATGACGTCACTCCACCCAGATCCTCATTTTTTATGAGGTGAGGTGGAGGGGTAGAACTGCGTCAATGGTATACTGCCAGTCGTAAGGGTGACTAAAAGGGAGGGCTAACTCTGGCGGGAGCTGTGCTAGGACACAGTGGTAAATAGACATAGAGCCTTATAGATGCATTCCCTAATTTCTTCTTCTTCTTTATCTGTTTACGCTCCAGGGTCGGTTTTTCCATCGGCCTTAGCGAGGGTTCCTACCTCTACCGCCTGAAGGGCAGTATCCTGGAACTACAGACTGGGGGTCGGAGGATACAACTGAGGAGGATGGCCAGTACCTCACCCCGCCTCGCCCGCGCGTTAACCTCTCAAAACCTAACTGCTGACGTGATTATGGTCAAAAGTGTTAGGTTAACCGATGCATTTGACACCAGACTTAAATTTACAAGGGCGTTACAGTCTCAAGTTTGAGATTCGATCCTACGCTGAACCTAAATAGACGAGATGGGACATGATCCAGGGATTTTGATGCTGAGATTGATGGAAGCTGATGGCTACACATAGGACTAGGAATATGATGTAAGGTGTAATACAAATGCTTTATTCATAGGGGGCGTATATTGGGAAGCATCTTCGAAGTTCTAGATACGGAGAGCCTGGCATGCACATATCAGCAAGAAATAACTGCACGTCGAAGTTGACTAGCTTTGGATGTATTTGCTGACACATGGAATACAAAGTTCATTTTTTTCTACAAGTTCGCAACTTAGGTACAGTACAATCATACAGGAAGACCTAACCTATCTTCAGACTAAATACCCAAAATAATACGTAAAAAATAATGTGCTGCCGGAATTTAGCCCTGCAGGTGTTCGCGTATTATCAGAATTCCCGAATACAGAATGAGATCCCTACCTACACTTCACGTTCGATGCCCCTGCAGGCCTAACGTTGCGTTGACCACGCGGTAACCTCCCGGGACTTGACATGGTACCAGGGAGATGGTGTAAGACTTAATACATATTCTTTATTCATTGAGGCGTAACGCTGAAAAGCGACCTTAGGTCTTGGAGAGTTGAGCGACCGCGCAAAGTATCAGCCAAAGAAAGACAAAGGCTACGAAAGGCGTGAAAATTAAACACTCCTTAGACCTCGTAAACCTAATAGCATGGGGGCTCGGAAAAGAACAAGAGTTAACCGTGGAAGGTCGGATAGGATAGATAAAAGTGAGTGGCCTAACACAAGTAAGTAGAAGCACGCGCGTACATGGGCTCTTATGGCACTAACCCGGCGGAGGCTGCGCTAGGGCTTTTTTCACGTATTACCCTAATTCGAGGTTCTATCCTCCCAACCGGATGCCCTTCCTAACTTGCGACTCTCGGTGGAGTGATGTAACATAGGTTGAAAGGTGATGGAATACTGCTGTAAGAAACGACTAAGAAGGGGTGTTATGGGTTCTTAGCTTCCGAGCGTGGTATTAGCGGCTAGAGGACCACAAGCTGAGTCTGGAATTAATTGTATTTGTTTAAGTTACTTTGAATAGGGAATCGAGGGTTGCTATTAATTTGAAAGGATGAACTATTCCCTAGAAAAACTGCTCTACCAAAAAGAACTAGGACGGAATAATAGAATTTTAATTTTAAAATATAATAAGTTTGAAACTAAAATTAAAAAGTGAAGAATATCATAAAGAAATCTGCAAAAATTCACATCATAGATAATTGATAGGTCGTAACAATACTAGAAGTAAACATTCAACCGTGAACATTGAGAAATACAGGAAGTTTAATACAAAACGTGTGGCATTCAAAATGACAGGCGAGGACTCTATATAACAAAAAAATTCAACGTTTAAAGCATCCTTTTTGCGTGCATTTTATTCTTTCTTTCTTTCTTTCTTTCTTTGTTGGCAACCTGACTACAGTGCCACTCAGCTGTCGAAGTAAGTCTCCAGAACATTATAACAGGGTTGCTATGTCTGCAGCACTTCGTAACTGAATCAATTTCCCTTCAGGTAATTCTTATGGAGGCCTGTTTCACTAAAATGTATCCCATGTAAACCAGCTCTAAGGAGGACTCCCTGTTAATTTGTGGTGTTATTGTGTGTTCCAGCCTCGGTGCGAACTCTGTGCGGCACTCTGCGGATCACTGGCGGAACATGTGGAGATAAGGTAATTGCAGCTGAAAGAAGATACCAGAGTGGTGGAAGAATTGGAGAGAACTAATGAGGAGATAGGGAACAGCCCGAGTTTATGGGAAGAAGTGCTGAAATACAGCGAGATGGTGATAGAACTGAGGGAGGAGGCATTTGAGAAGAAAGCAATGGATGTGGAGAAAGCACGTAAGGACAGAGAAGAGGAGCATGAAAGAAGAGAGAGGAGGAAATGAAAAGAGCTTGTAAGGACGGAGAGAAGTTTGTTGAGAAGAGAGAGCTGGCGTGCGGAATGAGAGAGAAACTTCCTCCCCAGAGAGACAGAGAACAAAGAGGAAGGTCCACGGTGGCGCGAACTGCTCGTCCAGTACGAACCAGGTCAAGAAATCCTTCAGCAAATTCTACATTGGGCCTCTGATCAGGGATATATCAATTCGGTGAATTTTCTTCTTGCAAGAAATCCCTGTGTGGACTGGATGAGCACCGATTTGAACCATGCTGCAGATAGGGGACAGCTGCATGTTCTGGATGTTCTGGTAGGAAAGGAGAAAATCGAGGTCGAGTGGACTATCTCTCCTTTGGATGTGACATTGATGTGAACATTGGTACCCACAGAGAAGGAGTGCCTGCACTGACCTTGTCAGCCATAGAGGGCCAAGTGTAGGTGGTGATGTGCCTGGTGGAGGAGGGAGGTATTACTGGGGAGTTGCTGGGTACTACTCTTGTACAAGTTGCTCAGTGTGGTCACCTCGATATAGTGAAGTACCTCACCACACTAGACCCCACTAGTCTCAATGCTAAGGCTAATAGTTGCACATCTCTGTCCCTTGCCAAACGGAGGGGGGAAGCCACCATGAGGTGGTACGCTTCCTAGAGCAGTGCTCACTGAGCAAGTAAGTTACTTGGACACACAACAGTAATGTAGTGTGTCTCCCTCTATCGACACTATGATCCTTACCTGCGCCGTGGAGGTGAGGAGGAGCCCTTCCTCCTCTCAGGAGGTTCAGTGCTACAACGGTGAGGGATCCTACCGGTAACAAAGAACTCTGTGTTGTGTCGTTGCCTAGAAGCGAATGGTATTCTGTGCTAAGGTTTGTGCCAATGCAAATAAATTGTTCCAAGGTAATAAAACTGTTAAATGTGAGTTAGTGTTGGACCCAGAACCATCTTCCTTTTGATTAAATTAGCAGCTCTCTGCAGACCATATGCCGCTCTCTAATTGGGAGTTGAGTAGAGTAATAAACAGTATCGTCCAATTAAGTGGTTGAAGCCGCTCTACAGGCTGAAGACAGTGTGGATAGTCAGCACCATAGATCATCCAGGTAAGTGACCTCGAGAAACGTTTCCGTTGAAGACACCGGCCATGAAACATGTTGCATGATCTCAGATAGGTAGGTGGCCTTCAGATGTGGCACAGATGGGAAACTTGAAATATTGTACGTACATTCCCCATCACACAGGTGACAAGCACTTCAGTCATCTTATAATTTTCATGTTTTCCCTCCTCACCACTACATTTATGCTTTCAGTAGTTCCTGCATTGAGCCCTGCAGAAGTATTTGAATTACCTTTTAAACACGGGTAAAGGTGAGAATGGATGCAAGTGGCTGTGTCAGCGGAAAATAAGGCAGACTAATGATTCACTTATCCCAGTGCTTGAAATGCGATTTTACCAGAGTATGAAATCAGGCTTGAAATTAGAAACTACATTCTGAGTTTAATTGTATGGTGTTTATCAAAAAAATAATTAATGATCTCAATTAACTTATGACGATAAATATATCTTTTGCAGTAAATATTTGGTTTGAAAAGCCGTTGGCTCAGTAAACTCGCGTCCACACCCTGAAGTAGTGCACCTAATTTCAAGTGCACCCCAGTGGAGATGCGTATACCTTTTTAACCACGTACCTGGAATCGAACCCTAGCTGAATGTTATGATGTCGTGGTTTCATTGAAATGGCAGAATGGGTTTGAACATAACACAGGTTGAAAGGAGGAAGCTGACGGCTGTCATACTGAGCTATGTACAGGGGAAGAACGGCCAATGACATAAGAGGCCTGTCGCTACAAAGCAACTATTGATCCCATAAGAAACTTCAGTAGGTCACTAGTTGCACTATGCGATATTATGCAATTCAATGTAAACATTTAAACTCTTACTTCCAACAAATCATTTGCGAATCTTCCCACAAGGAGTGCCTCATATGATTCCTTGATACATTTAGGAATAACCGTGGTATTGGAACAGGAGGGAGCAACCTTCAGTCAGTCGCCACTGATCTGCATTTAGGGCAGTCACCAGGTGGCAGGTTCACTATTAGATGTGGACAGGTCTTACGGTGACAATGAGATAGCGAGGGAAGTTACTCTGGCCTTAGTTTGCCTGGTGTGGAATTTGGTAACCACAGAAATCAATATTCAAGTTTGCTGAGGTGGGGTTTGATCCCATTTTCTCCCGACAATTATGTGGTCGTTAGCTCTGTGGAAACATTTTCGTTATGCTGTAACTAAGATGTGACGGGAAAAGTGGGAAAAAAGTAATTGGGCTCAATTAGTTACCCGAGCAGAAATTAATTTCTGAATGTAATCAGTAAAGTTACAATCATCGCAGAACGCGAGTCTTCAGAGAATCACTGACTTATTTCCAGTGGGTATCCCAGGGGGAAATGCATTAGTCTGTTTTGTACCTTTTAGTATAAGGACATTAACTGGCTATCATTGCTGCGTTAGACTAAACAGACATTCAAAACGATAGATCCCGAGTAAAATTAGAATGTCACTTTCGAGTTTTCAGAGTAACTTATTCAAATATGAGAGTGGAAGTGCCTTAACACGTGTTTATTCCGGCTCAGTTCTCCACGACGTGGGGGCTGTATTGCCTGCCTGTAGTATGAGGCGAATTTAAGGGAGACCAAGGACAGTCAACTTGGGAGTGTCGTTTTGTGACCACGGTTCCGCTAGCTGAGTCTGGTATTAAGCTCCTCGACGGTTTGAGGTGCTCGAGTCCTAGGGAATCTTCCCTCTATTTTGCCGATACCTTCACTTCTCCTCCAGTTGTACTTCCTCTTAGAACAATAATCACCACCACCGTCTCACGATTACCTAAATATCAACAAGCTGTGAGTAAATGAACGAGTGCTGGGGCTACAAAGTTACCAAGCTGTAGATGCGATGTATATCGTTTACTACAATGTATCGATTACAATTTTATTTGCAGAAGTAAATTACGAGTAAAAGTTACTACGACAGTAGTCGTTACAAGTAATTCAATTACTTGCCAACTCTACAAGTAAGATATTCGTGCTCTTGGCACAAGCTCGTATTACTACGTGTTAACGGTACTGATGTCGGAACAGAGTACAGTTTACTGTATTGTTACATCCTGATTGTTACAGAGCACTTCACAGGCAAGTAATACCGGTTCTACGGATTCCATCATCATCATCTTAGCTTTCTTCCCGCAATGGAGCAAGGTCTGCTGTTTTTTGCAAGCCAATCTTTACTTGGTTCTATAACAATTGGTTCTATAAGAACATCATTTGAAACAAGATGAACATCCCTCGTGTTTCTAGGACCGATCACGTGGCCTGTTTTCAGACGGTGTGATGCGAAGTGCCCTCTGTACAATAGACGAACCCTCTCTACGCATTACATGGCCATACCAAGTAGGTTATAAAGATAATTGCAGAAACACTCTCGAAAGTGCACAGCTTTCCGACGAGGCAGCACCACTACCACTATCTAGCGGCTCGCAGTGTAAAAACGTACAGCTGTCGACTGCTCCTTGTGGCTGCTATGACATAATACCTGAACCAGGGGTCTCGAAATTTTATTGTATTGTATTGATTTTAAGTTTTAATTTTTAAACGAATTATGGAGTAGCTTTTCAAATAAAAAATGTTTGATCTGCGGTTATAACATTTCATTCGTCACGAAATACCCTAAGGCATGGAAAGTAACATCAATTTTAGGGCTACACCTAGACCAAAACTACTGGATCATTCATGTGATAGCCTACCGTCCACTTTTTCACATGTGTCATATATATTCAAAAGTATATAATCCTACGGTACACATGCTATTTTCCACAAATTGAAGTTAAGTCATGACAAATTTCTGTAACAATTTGCATATAACTACAGGATAGGCAACCATATGTACTGAAAACCATGCACATACCATAATTATATATATATATACTATATTATGTACATATCAGTGCACTTGAACATGAAATTACATATGTGTTACATTCTGTAATTTGGCATTTTTTTCTGCTGAGATAAAGACATGGAGTATGGCATTTAGTGCCGGGAGTGTCCAAGGACAAGTTCGACTCGCCAGGTGCAGGTCTTTTTATTTGACTCCCGTAGGCGATCTGCGCGTCGTGATGAGGATGAAATGGTGATGAAGACGACACATACACCCAGCTCCCGTGTCAGAGAAATTAACGAATGATGGTTAAAATTCCCGACGCTGTCGTGAATCGAACCCAGGGCCCCTGTGACCAAAGGGAAACACGCTAACCATTTAGCCATGGAGACGGACTCTGCTGATATGTGTATAAACCATTTTTTATTTACAAAAGCTGTATTGTGGACTGCAAAGTATTTATGTGCCAGCAAGGAATAACAACTGTCACACATACCTTCTACACTAACATATTCATTCATTAAGGTCTTCGCTAACTTGTTCTTGACATCCTGAGTGATTTCACATATGAATTAATTTAGATTATTCTGAAAAACACGGTACATTTTAGAACACAACATGTGAGAACAATCATTGGGGAAAATCATGTTACCTGATTCATATTTCTTCACTAGTAAGAGGAAATTTTCCGGGTCATTGGAATTAAGGTCAAGGGACATCAAAACATTTTCACACTCATTGTGTGGCAGTCTTGTATTGCCCAAACAATAACATTTGCCTGTGTAGTTTACAGTCAATGATCTCACTTTTCCATTACAATCAGATCTCTTATCACTAATATTTAATCTTTCGTTCACAACGTAACTCATTTTCAAATAATAGTATTTGTTTAGGAATACTGCAGCATCAGCCTCACAATTGCTATCTTGAGATGGGGATAGTAAGTTATTTATCTAACAGTTCTTAATGCATTGTCAATATTAGATGCACCTGGAGCTGTATTATTGCTCTCTTTACTTCTGACAATGGCAAATGAATTTTTCAGACAATCTTGTGTCAGTCTTCTAGTGAAGAGAAATTGAAAATCCATTGCTCCATCAATTCTGACCACAAAATCGTAAGAGCAGTGATATTATCTACCCAACATTGAATACACATTGGTTGAGTTTACTATTAGCACCTCTGTTTAACACAATGATCTGCCTCAGATATTTTTAATTTCGACCACTTTTTTCTAAATGATTAGAATTACTGCAAAGGTGTTGTCTATACTGCTTAGGGCCTGTGATACTACATTTTGAGGAATTCAAGATGTCAAATAGTATGTCACATATATCAATCAAATCAGCTCTAATAGCTGCAGAGGGTGGTAGTGAATTAAATAGAACATGCATCTTTATGCCACAAGCAACAGAATGACTCACAGTCCGAACAGCTAAACACACTCTCATTGGTGAAAGGAGGGAAGTGAAATACATTGTTTTATTAATTTTGGGGCTAGTCTGGGAACAATGGTTGAATATTTATTATAACATTCTTCAGTATGAGACTAGCTACAAATTTTACCTCCTACATTTAAATCATACTTCTTTAGATTGTATTTGAGTGATTTAATCAAGTGAGGGGCATCATAGAAAATGTAAATTTTTCATCATTTATTTCTGTTACGGGGAGACCGTGGTGGACAGAGAAAGTTCGGACATGAATGGGTCTATCCACAACAATCAAAAGATTAATTAAAAGCTTAGAAATTAGAGGTATATTAATTTTTTGGCTGTTTTTATGCTATGTTTTAACAAAACATGTCGCTCAGCAACAGAACAAGATTTCGGGGACAGAACTAGCTCGTTAGCTTAGATACAAGGTAGGAGAAATCAGAAAATCAACCAAAATTGCTAATTAACAATACGAGCTCAAAGCTCCCAATTTTACAAATGTTACTTGAGCACTATTGCTCCATCCACTCAGTGGTCAAGGAGACAGGTCTCCCAATTTCATTTACAGAGTACTCACACCGTACAATATGCCGAGAGTACCTCTTGCTCTACAAAGTTACCGCCTTCCAAAAGGCACCATTCAATATTTACACTAACACCTCTACAAGAATAGAAAGAGCATCTATGCTCTATGAATTTATCTAGGAGGCTGCGCTCCGAACCTTACACCCTTACAGCCTTCTCAAGGCAACCTTCAACTTTTACATTTACAACCAGTGTATCTTTGCTCATTAAAATTAACACTCTCCAGGCCTCTCGAGGCACAACCTACATTTTACAATTCAAACCGTATTCACTGTCTTAAACACTCAACAGTCTAACATCTTAACATAAATAATCAATTTTACAGAAGTAGAGAATACCCATTCTACCGGAACTTGTTGGGAGACAAAAATCACAGATTAAAGTTACTGGCCCAAAAATCAAAATGATGCGGAGGCGGACACTTGCACTCCTTGAAATTTGCACTCAAAACATCAAAACCCTATTTGGGCTTTGGCCCGAAGTTACAGAGGCTGAGCCTATACTACTGAGGTGACTAGATGGAGAAAATGTAAGTTACGAAAGCTACAGACAGAAAACGGTTACAAAGTCATAGTCACCTGTAAGTCAAGTTGATAGGGAACTCAAGAGGTGTCACACTCTCTAGTCCCGAATTATAACTAAGTGCTTTTCTGCTTGTTTAAAATTTACATTATACGTAGATATTTACATTTTAGAAGAGTAAAAATTTAATGTTACATTATTAAAGATAGGAAACCCTCCCCTCGAGTTAGCTTTCAGAGGCTATCACAACGTTATTAAAGGGCTGCCATTACCTTAATGTGCTGGAATACTCGATGAAGGGCGAGACGCCGCCGCCTCATCTATTAACACACACTCAGTAGACTGAACGATCAATAAGGCAAGGTAGCTCGAAAAGATACCAGATTGTATATCCGAGAGAAAGGTTCTAGAGAGCTCTGGGCTAAGGCTCAACACATCTCCAAAGTTTATTGGATAATCAAAAAGGTACAAGATTGATCCTATTGGCTAAAAGGAAAATATACGAAATCTTATATTGGTCGATATTTGAAGTTAGAGGACAGAGATAGAAGTGTTGAAAACTGGAATACACCAAAAACAAAGCATAATCAACTCAGTTTAGGAAACATCGAAATAAAAAATTACTTTAAGATTTGAATAGTTCCTCCTCACACTAGAGGGCATAACATAAGTTTTTGGGTAAGAGACATCTGTAGATAAAAGTCCAAACTTCTTGCGCTAGTAGTTGTGACATTCATATATCAGATGGCATTCTTCAAGGCGCTTCGTTTAAATGAACGGGGCGGGTGTACCGTGCAGTATAGACCTTCCCTCCCTTAAAGTATCTCCTCACAGTTAAGGTTTGACATTTTACTTGTTAGAAGAAAATATACCAAGTTGTATTTTACAGACAGAAATTTTCTTGAAAAAGTTCATTTTTAAGAAATTGCGTTAAAAACCAGTCTTTAAGTCTTCTTTCAACCGTACCAGTACAAGATATACAGTTGAAGTTTTGACGGCAAGAGCAGCCGCCGCAGCCTGTTGCCTGGTGGGGTCGCCCGGATCCCCAAGTACCCTCAGATACATCTCTCCCGCTACTTTGAGAGGGGTATCCTAGGTGATGGTCGCCACAGACCAGATATAGTGATAATGCTCCAAGATGGGCAGGCGGTTGAGTTACCGCACCACAGCCCTCGCCGGAAAGGATGGTGTTCCAGTACGCCGTTGTGCAGGAGACTGGGCCAGAGCAGAGTGGGCCCTTACCACACGCCAGCATCCATCGCCAGATGAAGCTGTCATTTATTTGGCGACAGAAATTGTCTTTGTGGGGAGCGAGAGTTGTGTATTTTTCTAAGTTGGAGTTTCAGATCAGGCGGGCTGCATGTGTGACTAGCAGGCTTGGGCTTAGAGGCGGGCAACGGGATAAAATAAACCTCACTAAAGGGGAACGATGTATAGCATTAAGTATATGCATAGGATACTGCCGTTAGGTGGATATGGGATGGTGGTGGTGGTGGTGATTATTGTTTTAAGAGGAAGTACAACTAGGTATAAGGCCTCCCCATATACCTTACAAAGTGATATTTAAAAAATTTTGTTACAGAACTGACGCCGAAGAAAGATAACAGTTTTCTTACTGCCATGACTTAGTGGCCTATACTGCAAAACAAAAGATTATACCCGTTTAATCTGCGAAAGTGGGCTCTAAATAACCTCTCAGTGGCTGAGTAACTGACCAAAAGAGTGACGGGAGTTAAGAAGTCCAAAAAATATAAGGCCCATGAAATCTGGGGGCAAATTTTCCTGCAGGTACGAAATTCTTAACCATAACTTCCGATCTCCAATCTTTAAATTGGTGGGCCTACGTCCACGATAATATCTCTCTCTAACCTTTTCTTGAGAAGTCTTCAGATTACTTTCAGCCTTCTTCCATAGGTCTCTGATATTATCAGGACCTGTTGTCTCTTTTAATCTGTCATTGAGTGACGAAAGATTAGACAGCGGCGTGTTGGGAGAAAATGTAAACATGAGAGAGGCGGGAGTGAACTTGTGGGACTCATGAACAGCCGAATTTAAAGTAAGACATAACCAATGCAGAGAAGTATCCCACTTGGAATGATCTCCATGATGAAAAGCGATCAACGCAGATCGAAAATTACGATTGATCCCCTCAGCCAGAGATGATTGAGGCTGAAGTTGTTACATGGGATATGGACAGATTGAAATTGAATTTCCCGAATAAGTTAGAAGTGAAAGCCTTTGCATTATCTGAAACTATATACTGACAGGGACCAAAAGAAGCAAAGATAGTATTAAGACAAGAAATGGTAGACTGAGCTGTAGTCAGCTTAGTGGGAAACAAACATGAAAATCTAGTGAAGCCGTCTACACATACAATAATAAATTTATTCCCGTTCCTCTTTGATCCCTAATGGGGTCTCATTATAATATTTGAAGATCATTGGCACAAGAAAGGTTGGAACCATAACTTTCTGATCATGCCTCGAAGGACAACACAAAACCCCGTTACTCAATACATAAGGAACAACATGTTCTCCAGAAGAAAGGGTTTCCGTTATCGGATCCAGCACGAGGGTATCCGTCAGAATAGCATTAATACTAGGAGGTGTGGGCATAGAAAGAGAAGAACTAACTTCCTGTTCACTGGTCTCAATATCACTAGAAAACATGTGACTTAGTCCATCAGCAACAACATTTTCTGATCCCCTAATGTGTCGTACATCACATAGGAAAGCTGAGATCCTGATAGCCCAACGGGCGTTACGTCCGTTACTACGAGGCCACATTAAGGCTGCTTGTGTATTTCCAATTCAAATTTGACATGTTCCAGATAAAGGCGTAACTTCTGCAGGGCAAGCAAAACTGCCAAAGCCTCTAATTCATAGCTAGAATACTTTACTTCTCGAGCCGATAGGTCCTAGACGCATAGAAGGTATGCCGCCTTCCGAGTTCCGTTTCCTTAAAAAGGACAGCAGCCACAGCAGATGAACAGGCATCACTTTGGACAATGAATTTCTTAGAGAAATCGGGCATGGCTTGTACAAGGACGTTACAAAGAGCTAAATTAAGGTCCTCAAAAGCTGCTGGCTGCGACGGCCCCCATTCAAATTTTACACCTTTCTTGCGAAGTAAGTTCAAAGGGCGCCGCCCTAATAGCAAAGTTAGGAATACATTTCCTAAAAAAATCACCATGCCTATGAATCTAGCGATTCCGTTTATGTCCTTCGGAGGCTTGAAGTCACGAATAGCCTGTGTTCTGGAATGGTCAATATAAACACCATCGGGCGACACAGTATGTCCTAAGAACAACATAGAAGGATTAGCAAAGGCTACCTTAGATAATTTAACAGTCAACCCAGGCTTCCAAAGGCGATTGAGGACTTCCGTCAGATGATCTAAGTGCTCTTCGGAGGTCACTGAAAACACGACGACATCATCGAGGTAATGTTTCAGATATTCCAATTTGATATCGGAGAAGACCCTCTCCAGCTGTCTAGTAAGGACAGCTGCATACGTGTGGATCCCGAAGGGGCGCGGTAGTATTGATACAGATTCCAATCCGTGGCGAAAGCTGTCAGGTGTTTGGATTCTTCTGCCAGAGGTATTTTATTATATGCCTGGTTAAGATCTAATACGGTAAAGAACTTAGCCTTGCGAAACCATGAAAAACAAGAATGAACATTCAGAACGGGTACAGATTGTAACAGAACCGATATATAAGGCCCTCAGGCCTCCTCTTCCATCTAACCAGGAAGTGAAATATACATATATTACATTGTGTTACTTACAATAAGTAGATCTCATACAAATTAAATTAATAAAAATACAAGGATGGTGATATTACATTAAGATGAAATAAATTAAGATTAAATTAAGATGAAATAAATCAGATATAATGAAAGGATAAATTCTACAAACTAATATTATACATGTAAAAGAAAGAGGCAGTACATAAAACTTGATTTTAAAAACAAATCGGATAAGAATTTTAGACTCTCTACCAGGACATCCATAACAAGAGAATGGTTGTAAGTAGCAGCATCAAGTTTACAGATGATCCTTACTAGTGCATAAAATGTCTCCAAAGTGCTTCCTTAAAAGTGCGAATAGCGCTTAACCCCCTGATACTTTTGAGAAGGAGGTTCCACTCACGGCAGGCAGTTACTGTAAATGATTTATCGTAGATGGCAGTTCTATGGGTAGGTAAAGCAAGGATGGAATTATTAGCAGATCTGGTGTTAATAGTATGATAAGAGGATAGGTATTTGAAATATGAAGTAAGGTAAAATGGTTTTGGAAAATTAAGGATTTTATGGAGATGGCATAGGGTATGCACAGTGAGACGGATTTCTAGTCGGGGCCAAGATAGGTGGTTATATGAAGGAGTTACGTGGTCATAGTACCGTAGGTTACAGACGTATCTCACACATGCATTTTGAACACGTTGTAATCTGTTCAATAACATGTTCCGAGTGTCTCTATAAATCGCGTCACAATAGTCGAAATGAGGGAAAACCAGAGCTTCTACCAGTATTTGTTGAGATTTTCAGGAAAATAAGTATTTATACCCGCGCAGCATGTGCAATGCAGAGAATGTTTTCTGGGTGATGTTTGTAATATGCGTTTTCCATGACATGTCATCATCGAAAGTAACACCTAGGACTTTTACTGATGACATGAATGATATGTTAGTATTACACAACCTTATAGATGGAATCTCTGGTGGATTGACCTTCACGAGTATTTTCGGGTATCCAAGGATGATGGCTTGCGTTTTTGCTGGGTTTAACCTAAGATCACATCTCAAAGACCAAGAAGAAAATGATGTTAAATCCTGATTGATTTTGTCTACGGCCAAAAATATTAGATTTGGAGATGTATGGAGGTACATTTGTACACCATCAGCATAAATATGGTAATTGCAGTGTGTTAGGATTTGGGAGACGTCATTAATGTAAATAGAAAAAGGAAGGGGTCCTAATACCGACCCTTGGGGTACACAACACTGCACAGACTGCCAAATTGATTTGTTTATTCTATTTGTAACACACTGCCGACGGCCTTATAAGTAGGAATGCAACCAAAGGAGGGCGCTGTCCGAGTAATAGAGGAAATACAATTTCGAGAGCAAAATGTAAATTTCAACAGAGTCAAAATCTTTGCTCAAGTCTAGGGGTATTAAAACTGTCACTTTCCTGTTGTCCATAGCTTCTCGGATGTCTTCTGTGACCTTCAGTAATGCCGTTGTAGTACTGTGTGCTTGACGAAAAGCAGATTGTAGTGGATCAAGTATGTTGTAAGTCGTCATGTAGTCTGTTATTTGTCTATGAGCGATGAACTCTAGCGCTTTGGATAAAGCAGAAAGTATGCAGACGGCTCTGTAGTCAGATGGTTCAGATGCCCACTTTCCATATTTCGGGAAATGTGCTCTCTACAAGGGAAGAGTTAAATTTGTTAATTAGTGCAGGTAATATCACATCCAGAATAATTTTTATCATCTCTATTCCTATACTGTCATTTCCTTTTGCCGCTGATGTTATCCGATTTATAGCAAACCTGACTTGTGAGTGGGTTCTTGGACGGAAGTAGAAGTTTTCTCTATCTGTTCGCGTCTTTGCATAATTCCCGTCTAGAACTTCCTGTTTCAGGGGTGCATTTAATGTGTAGTTAGATGAAAAGTAATCTTTCAGTTTTTCCAAGGGTATTTTTTTTCGTCGTCGTCTCGTCCTTTGGTAATTCCAAAGCTCTTTATGGATTTCCACAATACAGCTGTTGAAGCATTTGTTTGAATTAAACTGTGAGCGTGTCGTAGTTTAGCGTTTCTAATCTGTTGGGTCGTAGCGTTTCTTAGTCTCTTATAGTTCAGTAGATTGTCAGGAGTGCAATGTTTCTTAACTCGTCTATAAGCAGCATCGCGTTCAGCCATTAGTGCTCTAATCTCATCTGAGAGCCAGGAGCTGGCTTTCGCGTAACTCGAGCCTTCTTTTCAGGAGCATGTCTATCGTACAGTTCAGTCGTATGTTGATTGAAGAGAGTCACTTTGTCATTTATGTCTTTAAGTTTAAATATGTCATGCCATGGCAGTGCAACTGTGTCTTGTAAAAGTTTATTCTTATCAATTCTTCGTAGATCTCTATATGAAATTATTTTCGGTTTGAACTTGGGACTTTTAATAGAATAGGCCATAAATATAGCATCATGTCGCGATATGCCTGGGGCACTAATTTGACCGCGATGAAGAATTAATTTAGGTTGGATAGTGGTAATGAGATCAATTAAAGTGTGTGATGTGTCTGTGTGATGTCTAGCGTTGAGAGGGAGAAACGTTAAATTGCAAGCTTTAAAAGAAGTTAATAGGTGGGTTGTCTGAGGAGAGTTTAGGTTCAAGAAGATGTATGTTGAAGTCGCCCGTTATAATTATATTTGAGTAATCAGGGACTTAATCTTGTATTTGAGTCTCTAGATCGCATAAAAACCCGCTTCCGGTGGTTTATATATTACACCCAGAAGACATTTTACTTCACTCACAGTTATTTCCAGGAACATGAACTCAGGTTTTCGCTCGTACGGACCTGGAGACCTCTACAGATTATTTTAGGGCGTAAGCTGGCAGTACCCCCGGAGGGATTACTTATTCTGTCGGATCTAAGAAATGTATAACCCGCCAGCTGCAGTCTTTCTATTGTGTGGTGTGGTTTTAACCAAGATTCAGTGATTAATATTGCGTGGAAATTGGGAGGCATAAATAGGGCTTTTATTTCATCCATTCCCGCCTCCGTAAGGAAGCTTTGAGCGTTTATATTGCAAATATTTAAAGCATTACTGTACGCAGAAAGCTGGTGGTTAATGATGCCCCTTGTCGACTGGGAATGGCAAGAAAGCTCATATGATAATATATGTGTGTTGCCTGCATAGCTGGTTCCAGCGACAGTGGAGGAGGGTGGAGTAAATGAAAGGTTTTGAGGAATGTTTGCAAGGAAGAGGGGAGCCTGTTCGTTTGTCTCAAGTTCATCAGGGGGACTGTAACTTACGTTGTTCTCAGTTACGTTGGAGATGATTATGACAATAATGGGAATGGGAATAACAATTTACAGCGATCAATACGATAATGGCAATGTGTCAATAATGTAAGTGGAAATAAACACGACAAAAATAAGGCACTGAACCAAGTCTGCTGCTACTAACACCAATCTACCACTACGGCAAGCAAAAGTAAACTATATTACTAATTACGTTCTAATAGAGAGTTACATTAAAAATTACGATATACAATAAGGATAACTCTAAAATTAAACTACAATAGAAAGTTACAAAATGTTGTGACCATTTCTCCCGCATATCACTTTAGTTCATTTGACTGTTCCATAATGCACACTTTATACTTATTTGATCCTATTTTTATATTAATTAGTCCATCAATGGTCCATACCTGGCAAAGAATAACGCTAAACACAAACAGACAGTTCTTGAATTAAAATAGAACAGAGTGTTTTAGGCAAGTAGAAATAATAAGTTAGGAGTACGGCCTCCAGTAACTTAGAAGTAGTCGTAGAAAACCAGTTTGAAAGATGAGCATGATGTGACACTAATTTCTACAGCGATAGCCAGTCCAAAACATAAATGGTGAAGGCTAAAAAAGTTACCTCGGTAACGGTGTGAGACACCTCCACGGTTCTGCTAGCTCAGTCTTGTGTGAGGCTCTTCCACTGTTCCGCTATCTGAGTCTTGTGTGAGGTTCCTCCACGATTCCGCTAGCTCAGTCTTGTGTGAGGCTCCTCCCAGGTTCCGCTAGATGGCTCTTGTGTGAGGCTCATGCACGGTTCCGCTAATTGAGTCTTGTGTGTGGTACCTCCGAGGTTCCACTAGCTGGCTCTTGTGTGAGGCTCCTCCACTGTTCCGCTAGCTCAGACTTGTGTGAGGCTCCTCCCAGTTTCCGCTAACTGGCTCTTGTGTGAGGCTCCTCCACGGTTCTGCTAGCTGGCTCTTGTGTGAGGCTCCACCACGATTCCGCTAGCTGAGTCTTGTGTGAGGCTCCTCCACGATTCCGTTAGCTGGCTCTTGTGTGAGGCTCCTCCACGGTTCCGCTAGTTGAGTCTTGTGTGTGGTACCTCCCAAGTTCCGCTAGCTGGCTCTTGTGTGAGGCTCCTTCACTGTTCCGCTAGCTGAGTCTTGTGTGAGGCACCTCCCAGATTCCGCTAGCTGAGTCCTGTGTGAGGCTCCTCCACGATTCCGCTAGCTGGCTCTTGTGTGAGGCTCCTCCACGATTCCGCTAGCTGGCTCTTGTGTGAGGCTCCTCCACGGTTCCGCTAGTTGAGTCTTGTGTGAGGTACCTCCCAAGTTCCGCTAGCTGGCCCTTGTGTGAGGCTCCTCCACGGTTCCGCTAGTTGAGTCTTGTGTGAGGCACCTCCCAGATTCCGCTAGCTGGCTGTTGTGTGAGGCTCCTCCACTGTTCCGCTAGCTGAGTCCTGTGTGAGGCTCCTCCACGGCTCCGCTAGCTGGCTCTTGTGTGAGGCACTTCCACGGTTCCGCTAGCTGGCTCTTGTGTGAGGCACCTCCACGGTTCCGCTAGCTGGCTGTTGTGTGAGGCTCCTTCACTGTTCCGCTAGTTGAGTCTTGTGTGAGGCTTCTCCACGATTCCGCTAGCTGGCTCTTGTGTGAGGCAATTCCACGGTTGCGCTAGCTGGCTCTTGTGTGAGGCTCCTCCACGGCTCCGCTACCTCAGTCTTGTGTGAGCACCTCCACTGTTCCGCTAGCCGGCTCTTGTGTAAGGCTCCTCCACGGTTCCGCTAGCTGAGTCTTGTGTGAGTCTCTTCCACGGTTTTTTGAGGTGCTCGAGTCCTATGGAGTCCACTCTTTCTTTTGCCGATACCTTTAAATGTCATATCTTCTCCATTTTCCCTCTGCTTAGTGTTAATAGAGGATGGTTGTTCAGTTGTACTTCCTCTTAAAACAATAATCACCACCACCGTCTGAACAATGTAGTACACGATTACCTAAATCTCAACAAGCTGCGAGTAAATGAACGAGTGCTGGGGCTCCAAAGTTACCAAGCTCTTGTTGCGATGTATCTCGATTACTACAATGTAACGATTACAATTTTAATTTCAGAAGTGAATTACGAGTAAAAATTACAAATAAAGTAATTTTTACATGTAATTCAATAACTTGCCAATTTTGGAAGCGAGCTCTTCATAAATGTAGTGTTCGTGCTCGTTACAAAGTATGGATTGTGACCAGGACGGTACAGCGCGCAGGTCAAACAAAAGAGAAAATAGAATGCAATGAAGACATGTCCACGGAAAATGGGGGCTTCACTGTGCGTCGGAAGAGACCAGAACTTTACCAAGAGATATCGGACAGGGAGAGGGGAAACATTGTCTTACCCAGCTCGTGATTCCACGGTCGCCACTCTGACCTAACACCCCTTCTCTGGCTACAATACGAAGCTCATCATTTTTAAATGTAGTACACAAACAACCAGACTGAACAGAATCACCCTGAGCGCGGTCGTAAGAAAGGACTTAAAGTGGTGCCTAACTCTATGTAACCACCAAGTTATCTGATTAGTGATGCGACATGTTGAACTGATAGGGGACAGCTGTAGAAAAGATCGTCCGTCTCTGAATAACATAATCCTAAGTAGGAGAAAGAAGAGGTAACCTCTCCTTGACTCTACGCTTGGTGACCACGAAACTCGTAGCTGAGTCTAACACACTATCTAGTTATTTTTGTGAGCCTCCTAACTTTCGTATTCACTGTCCGATCTTCCTTACTCAACTCCTAATCTTTTCCGACTATGACGCCATTAGGTTTGTGTCTTCCCTTCCTTTTATCGATAGCTTCATTGTCCTCTGATTGGTGTTAAGAGAGGAAGGTTGCCATCAGTTATGTAACAATCTGTTCACGGTCTCCTGGTCCTCTGCCATGAGCATAACTATCTCTTCCTATCGTTCAATTACTTGACTGATACTGACAATCTTGTGCTCTCAGCCCACACACTGCCTGTGACTGATCAACGAAATATCTTCCCTCCATCTCCCTTGCTCATGGATTAGTGTTCGCTAGAGGATCTTTTTCCAAATGCCCAATACAAAGGGCACTAGGAAAGTTTTGCAATGTGAGTGAACGCTTTAGACTTTTTCAAAATAATTTCCACCCCACTCAATTTACTTCTACATACGTCGAAACCAGTCACTGAAACAACTCTGCCACTTATCTTCGATTACATTTTCACACTCTCGATCCCATGCTGCCAGAAGCTCTTCGTCGGATGCAAAACGCCGCCCTTTCAGCTTCATCTTCACTTCTGCGAAGAGTGCGAAGTCACAAGGACAAGATCAGGACTGTATGGAGGGTGAACAAGCACAGTCAACCCTGATCTGGCAAGAAAATCCATTGTTGCATTAGCACGATGTCCCTCTTGCTGCAACATTTTCCTCACAGCTTCAATGTTTTCCCCAGTCACTGATTCAGACGGTCGTCTAGAATGAGGATCGTCTTCTACCCCAAAATTTCCCCTGTGGAACTCCTTGTACGAGCCGAAAATTGTATGTGCTGGAGCATTGTCGTGATGCAAGAGCCAAGTGTTGAGCCGTGACCTTGGACGGAGCTGCTTCAGAGCCTGGGTGACCTGAGGCAGACAAGTCTCACTGTACCACTTCGCAGTAACTCCCCTTTGTGTTTCTAGCTCAACCCGAGTCACGATGACCTCTTTAGTGAAGAATACTGCAATCATCCTTTTCTTCACTGACCTTGACTTTCGCTCAGTCACAGGAGTACCCTCATCTACAAACAGGCACACCTTGTTCTGAGATTTTGTTGGGACATCGTAATAATGGAGTCAAGTTTCGTCACCTGTAACGATGCTATTGGCGTTACGTGAAGTCTCATTTTCAAACTTTTTTAGCATTTTTCGGTACCATTTCATTCGATGTGCCCTTTGCTCTGAAAGTGAATGGGGCACCCAAAGGGAACAAACCTCTCTAACATTGAGATGGTCGTGTAGAATTGAATGAATAGCTGGTGCAGGGATGTGGAAGGTCTCCTCTACCTGCCGATATGTCATCCGTCCCTCTTGCTGCAACACTTTCCTCAGAGCTTCAATAGTAGTATAATAGGACAGTTCGGCGGCCACCACCACCACAGGCTCCCAGAAGCCTCCTCCACCACCACCACCGCAGCCAGAGGCCTCCCAGAAGCCTCCTCCACCTCCACCACAGCCAGAGGCCTCCCAGGGGTCTCCTCCACATCCCGCGGGAAATTTGAATTGGTAAACAAAGCCACGTGCTTTTTGACAGCTGTCATCGACAACAACGCATCGCTAAAGTCAGTACTGCCACCTTGACGGGCCTAAACCTCAGTAGTACCAACTTAACCTTACTAGCGCGAGATTTGAATTTGTAAACAATTCCACGTGCTTTTTGACAGCCACATGCTTTTTGACAGACAGCAACGTATCGCTAACCTCAGTGCAGCCATCTTGACGGACCTAAACCTTAGTGGTACCATCTTAGACTCACTAGCGCGAGATAAACAGATCCACGTGTTTTTTGACAGCCACGTGCTTTTTGACAGCTGTCATCCGCCATCTTTAAACTACAGAGCACCGTGCTGCCCTCTTTATCGCAGTAGCTGCAAATTTGTCACCTGTCATCGGCACTGCTGCCATCTTGTCGGGCCTAAACCTTAGTGCTTCCAACATAACCTCACTAGCGCGAGATAAACAAATCCACGTGCTTTTTTGACAGCTGTCATACGCCATCTTTAATCCATAGAGCACAGTGCTGCCCTCTTTAGCTACTTACCTTTGAAAAGTGGTGGCGGGTAATTTTTACGTCACAGCTGTCATCCGCCATCTTGCATCGCAAACCTCAGTGCTGCACTCTTTAGCTAGATACCTTTGAAATGTAGTGGCGGCAATTTGAAATATTCTTTATGCTCTTGTTTGGAAACAAACCTATGCGCTTTTTTTGACAGCTATCATCCGCCACCTTTAATCCAGAGAGCACCGTGCTGCCCTCTTTATAGCTACTTACCTTTGAAATGTGGTACGTCACAGTTGTCATCCGCCATCTTGCATCGCAAACCTCAGTGCTGCACTCTTTAGCTAGATACCTTTGAAATGTAATGGCGGCAATTTGAAAAATTCTTTATGCTCTTGTTTGGAAACAAACCTATGCGCTTTTTTGACAGCTATCATCCGCCATCTTTAATCCAGAGAGCACCGTGCTGCCCTCTTTAGCTACTTACCTTTGAAATGTGGTGGTGGTAAATTCTACGCGCTCTTGTTTGGAAACAAACCCATGTGCTTTTCTGACAGCTGTCAACCGCCATCTTTAATCCAGAGGACACCGTGCTGCCCTCTTTGTGCCGGTGGCAAATTCCACGTGCTCTTGTTTGGAAACAAACTCACGTGCTTTTTGACAGCTGTCATCCGCCATCTTGCATCACAAACCTCAGTGCTGTACTCTTTAGCTAGATACCTTTGAAATGTGGTGGCGGCAATTTGAAAAATTCTATGTGCTCTTGTTTGGAAACAAAGCCACGTGCTTTTTTGACAGCTGTCATCCGCCATATTTAATCAATAGAGCACTGTGCTGCTATCATGCGGGTAATTTCGTCAGCTGTCATCCGCCATCTTTAATCCCCAAAGCACCGTGCTGCTCTCTATAGTAGCGGGCAATTTGAAAAGTTCTGTTAGCTGTCATCCGCCATCTTTAATCAAGAGAGCACCGTGCTGCCATCTTTAGCTAGATACCTTTGAAATGTGGTGGCGGCAAATTGAAAAATTCCACGTGCTCTTGTTTAGTAAACAAACTCACGCGCTTTTTGTCAGCTGTCATCCGCCATCTTACATCGCAAACCTCAGTGCTACACTCTTTAGGTACATACCTTTGAAATATGGTGGCGGATAATTTAAAATGAAAAAATCTACAGCAGCCATCTCTCGACGCTAATTGCACAAGATGGTGGCTATACATGACTCCTTAAAGGTGCTTATGCAAGATGGTCGCTATACATAGGTTCTTATGAGACGTCCTTGGGATGCTTGCGCAAGGTGGCGGTTATACACGGCTCCTTATGAGACACCCCAGGGTTGCTTGCGCAAGATGGTGGTTGCTCTTATGAGGCGGCTTAAGGGTCCTTGCACAAGATGGCTAGAGACGCCCCTAAGGACGCTTGCGCAAGATGGCGGACACAAAATGGTGACTATACATAGCTCCTTATGAGACAGCCTAGGGGATGCTCGCACAAGATGGCGGCCACTCTTATGAAGAAAGCTAGCTTAGAGGCTACTGCGCAAGATAACGGTTGCTGTTATGCATGCGGTGGAGAGCAAATTGAAATTCTATGTGCTTAATCAACAGAGCACCCTGCTGCCCTCTTTAGCAGAAATGTGGTGCTGGATAATTTGAAAAATTCTTTTTACAGGTGTCATCTTTAAACAATGGCGACTATACATAGGCTGTTAAGACCTCATCATTCTCCTCCTCCTCCTCCTTCTCTACCTCCTCCTCCTCCGCCTCTTATGTCAAGGCATAGCTTTATATCGAACAAGTTTAAACCTGCATCGCGAAGGCAAGCGTGTGCAGCGATAACATTATTGTACATGTTTAGACTTGCGAAACATAAGAAGAGTAGAATCAAACGCTGTACTCGATACAACATGTGATCAGAACATTGATTGATGTGTTCAGAACACAAAATAAGTGATCAAGTCTAGAATCGAACACTGTACTCGATACAACATGTCAGGGGATAGCCTTGTTCTAAGAATATTAGATTGAAACATAACAAGACTTGAATTGAACACTGTACTCATTGTTCTTTTCTTAGCGCGACGATGTTTACCTTTCAATGGAACTTCCGGTTAGTTGTACGTTCCTAGTAACGGCTAGACTTGATAACGTTACTGACACTTCCTCGTTCTACTGTTAGTAGTTATCAGAAAGAACTGAGTTCTCTCACCTCTGGAGCCTGTTTCTGTTGTGTACAGCAAAGTTCTACTGCTAGTAGGTATCAGAAAGAACTGAGTTCTCTCATCTCTGGAGTCAGTTCCTGTGATGAACAGCAACTTTATCCTGGCGTCAGTCAAGCTGAGCGATTGGCACTGACTGAGTCGGTCATCTGGAAAAGGGGACACGTCCAAAATATTGCATTTAACAGGAGAGACACAAAGTGGAATTAACAAACGAAATTTTCGAATTTGCATATAACTAGTAAAAGGCCATTTATTCCTATCATACGGATTTCAGATCCCATCCCTGAAGGTAAAAAGAAATCAAATTTTGTTTTCGGGATGCGTACAGTTTTCCAAGTGAACTGACTTTTCTTAGAAAATATAAACGAAATTTTCATCCCTGTCCTTTAGTTTTGAGTTTAATTTGAGTTTCCGTCACAATGTCGCGTTTCAATCAATCTATAACATTTAGAAATCAGAGAATTATGAAGTGATCCTAAACAACGGATATGTTATAGTTTTAACAAAAAAATCATCAAACGTATTCATTCCGTCTTATAGGACATTACATTTTTCAATACGGTTCATGTTCTCTCATCGAGAACAGAGCTTGTAACCATTGTAATGAACATACTGTAGTCCCTGGGCGTAGGTTAAGAATATAAAACAATAACTGCAAGTAGCTTCTCTTTAAGGGGATCAGAATTCTTCTTCATGCAGAGCTTCCTGCTCAGTAATTGGACAGTTGTTGAAAATGTCATGGTAGACTTAGTATACCGTATACTGGGAGAACGAATGGAGAATAACGTAAAATAATTAAAGTATTATAAGAAAATTAAGTATCACACTTGACAACTGTTTTGACAACACCAAGTATGTCGTACTTTTCGTAAGAATGCAAGTGTATTTTGCACAATTACATCTTCTGTCAGGGCACACTTACATTCAGTGAATTCATCTATATCAGGAAGTGTATTTTCAGCTTCCGCAGTGGACTTCAACTTCGAAGACTGTGTCAATCAGCGGTAGAGGACTAACAGATCCTTGTACTTTTGCTTGAAAATCGGAAGTGCAGTGATGAAAAAATATTCGGCTGTAGTTTCTTCGATACAAGCAGGTTTGTGTCATCATTCAGTGTGTATTCTGATTTCAGTCGAACTGAAGGATTCACCTGATGAAGAGAAATTTCAGTTTTTATCTCTTGTTCTTCTTAATCCTTGGCTAGCTTCAATTTCATTTGTAGAGTTCCATACTTGTGACATATTTGAAAGATATTCCCTAGAATATAGAGTGCGACAGACACGGAGTACATAGTGAGATTCAAACGAACGAACCTCAGCCACACATCGCATCACCAGGTGACTTTAATATAGAAAACATTTCTCAGCTGACAATGTAGGGTCCCCATACTGCGAAAACCATAAAAGTAGGGAATTTCGTCAATTGTGCCGAGAGTTGAGGGGCTAACGTGTTATGTTGTGAGCACTGGAGAGCGCTATCAAACTAAAAAAGCAAATTTCGAAAATCACTTCGAGCCTAAAACCGCTTCGTCATTATTCGTTTTTTATCTTATTCAAATCCTAGCTGAAATATTCTTTCTGTAATGCGTTCCTTGGCTCAGCTCTCTCAAGGATCTTTGATTTTTTGAAAAATGGATCACGTCCAACGCAGGTTTTTCTATACCAGGGCATCGATCCTGTACTACGCAGTAACCAAGGGGTGGAGGATGGCTGTCCAGGTGGACAACGCCACCGCTGATGACCTGGTCAACTTGCCGCCCGGTTTCCAGTTTCAGAACCCCACCAGGCTACCCGCGGTCAGTCGCGGCAGGGGTCGCGGCGCTCGCGGGGCCCGTGGGGCGCCATCCGGAGGACCAACCTAGTGACGACGTCTGGGAATTGCCTGCCGCCCAGCACGCCTTACATCAGCCATCATCAGTTGTGTCATGGACTTGTGGAGTGATTCTGTGTATTGTTTTGTTCATTACAGCCTATGCAGCCTTGATCTTATTCTTCTGTTAATGGTATTCTCATGCATAATTTGTTTGTACTAGGTCTTCGGACCGCCCTCCTGTATTCTTTCATGTTAATAAAGCACTTGAAGGTTCCAGCTTGACGCCACAATCGGCGTGCCGACTAAGCGAGTTTGGGGAGTACCCTCTGGTCGGACGCCCGATTGTAGGTCTCCAGCGGAGCCTCTCGCCACCATCGCCCGGACGCGCGCGGCTGCGCCGAATGCTGCCCGGCGGTGGAAATGTGACGCCCCATCGCCCCGAACCGACAGCCGACTGACGTCCCTCCCGGGGAGAGCCTCCTTATATAGAATTGAGGCTCGCGTGTACTGAGGACAGCACATCCCGAGAGGGAGCGTCAGCAGGATTATCGGCCGTCGCGATGGGCCGCCACAAGAGGCAAACGCCTCTCTGTGCTGCTTTATTGAGAACTTGTACATACAAGTCAAGAAGAAATACATTAGAATGGAGGGCAGGTCCGCGGCCCGACTACAATGTGTATCGGGCCACGGAACTGTCCGTATACACAAGAACAAGTGGGCAAAGTCCTGTACGAAGTGATGCACTGCCACGACCGCGGCCACATTGATCCGATGAGGCTGGTGGAATGCCTGTGCCCAGGCCTGGTTCACTGCAGGGCAGACTGCTGCAACGCTTTGTGAGGTGGCGTCGCTGTAGAGAGCCACCGGACACCTGGCGGGGCGTCGACAGGAACTGAGGGGTGAAGAGTTCTCGTACCCAGACGATCTCGCCTGAAAGGATGTGTTTAGCAGGGAATGCCGGCCAACCCTTGACCCAGCACAGCCAAGAAAATTAGCCGGCAACCTGTTGGAGTTGATGTGGGGACAGGTCGTGCAGCTCGCGCCCAATGGAGAGGGCGCGCTGCTGGGTGACATCATGCATGGTCACCTCTTGGCTGGGGATGTCGATGGTGACGCCAGGATACGTCAGTATGGGAATCGGGTGCAGCACCGACTTGGAATAGTTGAGGGTGATGCTCAGAATCTGGGTAAGATAGACATCGATCCCGCGCATGAGAGCGTCCGTGAGATCGGGGCTATGGATGAGCCAGGGATCATCTGAACACCGAACTCAAGGGACTGCAACGGCCCAGCGTTGGCCAGGCTATGTCCCATCGGCAGGCGGGTCCAGCGGTAGAGTATACCGTAGGGGTGTCGGGTGTCGCGGGAGATCGGGATCCATGTGGGGCCAGGCTATGTCCCATCGGCAGGCGGGTCCAGCGGTAGAGTATACCGTAGGGGTGTCGGGATCCATGTGGGGCCATATGGACGAAGACTTACGTGAAACTCTGCATAGACTCACATTAGCGCTCGTAGTGGTGCGTAAGCGACACAATGCATTGGCTCACACTAGCGCACGTACTGGTAGACGAAGGCAAACTGCTAAACTAATCGACCGGGTTACGATGATTAAACAAATGGTTGCAGTTTTTAGGAATCAATATAGAATATATTTTCATAGTTTATTATATTTTATTTACTTAACAGTTGTAGCTCATATCGCTAGGATATTTTCAGCATTGAGTTGATTGCCAGAGGCCTAGAACTGTGGATTTTCCTCCCTTTTCTTCTTGCGTTATGCCATATGTGGAAGCATTTTTGTTCATTACTGCCGATGTGTTTATAAAACACCCTCCGCACACTTTTACTCATACCCCATCTGTTTTATGAAATGAAACATATGACACAATTCCAAATGTCCCCTCATCAGGATCTCCTGTTCTGTATCAATATGTGGTGTTCTCTCGTGCGCACTTTTACTCATACTACATCTGTCTTAAGATATGAAACACATGACACAATTCTAAATGTCCCCTCATCAGGATCTCCTGTTCTGTATCAACATGTGGTGTTCTCCCCTGCGCACTTTTGCTCATACTACATCTGTCTTAAGATATGAAACACATGACACAATTGTAAATGTCCCCTCATCAGGATAACCTGTTCTGTATCAACATGTGGTGTTCTCCCCTGCGCACTTTTACTCATACTACATCTGTCTTAAGATATGAAACACATGACACAATTCTAAATATCTCCTTATCAGTATCAACATGTGGTGTTCTCTTACCTCTGCTGCCAAGAGACCAATATTCTTTCGATAATCTTTCTCGTACGTCTTCACGAAGTCTCTCTTTACACTTTGATCGATAGTCGCTAAGTGGTTCCATTACTCTGGCTCTAAAGTGGTATAAGATTTTCCCTTTCCGCTGTTTTCAACCTGCGCACAGCATTCTTCTCGCGAGAAACCTGATGGAAAACATTAACATCTTCTCCACTTGAGCTTTCAAGGGCAGAGAATACGGATCGTTTCCCTGTTGTCATTCACTGCTTCACTTTCATCTCTGGCCATTGGCTGCAACACTCAAATGACCACTGGTGTACTCCTGAGCACGTAAGCCCGTACACCAAGGGTGCAACCTTACTCTTTCTCCCCTGTAATGTAAAGATAGTGATTTATAGTTACTTTTCTAACTGTTGGGTTTCTATTCAGTGTCGCTCACCATACAGTTTAGGGACCCCACTTTCCGATACGACGTCTGCCACGTTGGCACTCTAGAGTCAGGATTTATCTCGTGAATTGCCTGAATTACGTATTGCCACTGCAGTCACTAGTCTTACATTTGCGGGTTTAATTGTAAATCTGTTTGGCTAATGCCAGGTGGCATTTGATAACGTAGCTTGTGTGAACGCAGCATTTTATTAATTTGGTTTTATTTCGTCCAATACTTACGTACAGAAATCAGTTAGGATGTCTATGGAGCACGAAATGTCATCAAGGACTCCTACGAAATGAAAGCAACGTTACCTCGTTCACAGAACACTTCAGACCGTGCTACGGGGTATTGAAAAAGGAAGGCGATGAGTTGTCACTCTTAGTGATATGGACTTTATGGCAAGAGTTTTACAATTAATTAGGGCAAGTGTTAATTTTAACTTTATTCCTGTGATAAGTTTCTGACAATGAGAATCAGTTGAACTGGAAAAATTCTTCGTTATGAACCTATCCTAACCAAACCTAAGTTAAACATCTCTTGCCTCGAATTTTAATGCGGTTTGCAGACCTAGCCTTTGTGTATTCTTATTGCCTTACGGCATATGTGTATGCAATATACTAGCTCATGTGTATTATTACAGCGAGGTTTCATTTAGATTTCTATTCTGTTTACTGGGTAACATCTGCCGCCTGGGCGACTGTCCTAAATGCTTCCAGTAATGCTGGGTGGTTTGCACACCATTTCTAGAGGTGAAATACTCCACTCACTAGTAAATTAATAGTTTCCGACTGCAACTGAAGAGCATCCACTATATTTCACAGTCATCAGCATAAAAATCTCTGCGAACAACTTGTGCGTCTCTGGGAAAACCTTGATTCTTCATCTTCAGCAAGTTGCTTCTGTGGTCTGGTAGCTAGGAAGGCTGCTGCTGCTGTACCATATGCTAGAGTTGTCAGTCCATAATGACAGGGTGGGTTCCTAGGAGATTCACTCCAAATAATACGCTGAGCGTTCCTATCATCTGCATGAACCATGACTTGCCGATACATTTCAGCAATAACTGCAGTGAAGGCAAAGATATGAATTCTAAATCTTAGAAGAATGGAGTAATGATCATCTTGTATTGTCGTTCCAGCCATTAATATATCATTAAATGAAATATTGTTAGAAGTTTTAGCAGGTAAATCAAATACAACCCTCGTTTTTGTAGTTGAGCTACTAAGCTTAAAAACTGGATGATGGGGTAGATAATAGTTTCCACCTTCATTCCCTTACCTTAGCCATATACCACATGGCCTCATACTAGTGAAGAAGGTTACAGAACTCGTGCTTAAGTGAAGGCTGCCTACTGAAATGCAGTTCTAGTTGTGCTAGTCTTGACATGGCATGACTGAAGGAGTTTCCCAGAATCTCAGGTTTGTGCTTGAGGGGTAACTAAACTATAAATCTACCTGTAGCTTCCCTAGTGGTACTGTAAAGTGACTTTCTGTTGCTCTCTCTTCTCTTGTCATGACTGGGGACGTAATCTCTTCTATTTCCCAGGACTGCTGTAGCTGCGTGTCTAACCTGTCCTCTGACTTCGAGAAACATGTGATTAATGTAAGACATTATTCTCTTCCCCTGATGGTAGTGTCCCGCAATAATCCATCCTAGTTCAGTGTCTTGAGGAATAGGATAATCTGGTGATCGAGTTCTAAGACCAAGTTTCAATAATGAAAAGAAATGTTCTGTACTCATTAACAAATCAATGTCACTTGGCGGGGAGAACTTGCGGTCAGCGAGCTTTAAGTCAGTGAGCAAGTTCCAATGTTCATGCTGAATGTAGAGCTAACACTCTACCCCACCAAGTATCAAAGTTATGAACAGTGGAAGCCTTTACCTTTCACCATTCCAATGGCCCCCATTGCTTGTATGGAGATGACTTTGTTTTTTTCCTTTTTAAATACAAATACTCATGTTTATTATGTTTGTTTATTCACACTCCCTGCTCTGTAGGTAATTCAGTGTCCATGGAATGGCTCTTGATGTTGTAAATTACCGTTCATTTATTTTGTATCGCATACTTTTGTTGTTATTATTATTATTATTATTAATATTCCATACGATATCTCTTAAAATGTAAATAAACTAATATTTAATAAAGTAAATTATGCTTATCTCTTTGGATTCATTTATTTTATTGCATATTGTTATCGCTATGGCAACATGACTTCTTTATGATGTAGACACAGTATAAAAGTATTTCTTCCCAAATAGATTTGTTATACACCCCGTGTGGGTGAAGGACGAAGATGAAGAATACACCCACGATGTACTCTGTCTGTTATAGGAGGCGACTATAAGGGGCGACACAGAGATGATAGTGTTAGAGCCATGAAAATAATCGTGATTAGTACCATCATGCGGGGAACTCCATGGGTCACCTTTACTTGCGAGTGGTACCACTATGTTAGGTACACAGTAGGTTTGTGATTAGTAGCAACATAAGGTGAGTCTGTATGGATTTTCCAGTACCCGTGATTGGTACCATTGTGCGAAACACCACGGGTCTGGGCGTTGTCTGCGATTAGCACCACTATATCAGCGACACCGTGGGTCTGCGTTGCCTGTAATTAGTACCCACTATATGAAGAACAGCAAGGGAATACTGGAACATGTGATTTGTACGCCCAGGTGAGGAACACTATGGGTTTGCGTTGCCTATAAGTAACGTCCTAATGTGAGAAACACCATTGGTCTCCGTTACATGTGCGAAGTAAAATACTTTTGAGTCATACCATAATGTATGGAACACTATGAGTCTACACTATTTTTTATTAGTACAGCAACATGACAAATACTATGATTTTACTTTACTAGCGATACGTGTCATTATGACGGGCCATTGACCAGCATTTTGCACCCCTTTAGAAAACAAGCATCCTCGATTCAGGATTATGCTTTAGAAGTAGTCCCTTGGTCAGTAATACTATCGTATATGATAGTTTCTGGGTCGGATCAACCGATTGTTTTAAATTCATATCCACCCATTTTTCTTCATCATCACATTTCTATTCTGCTCTGTGGACGATTTTGAATTTTAAATTGTCATTCTATTTCGTCCCATTTCATACTATTCGGGACTGATGACCTAGATGTTAGGCCCCTTCAAGCAAAAAAGCACCACCATCATCACTCGGTTAATTACACCCGCACCAGTTAGACTACAGACTAGGGAAATGCCTTTTATTGCAGTACATAAAGTTCTTACTTATTTGTATAATTAAAGATCTGATGATCCATATACGGTTATAACTGGTATAAATCGAAACTGTGTAATTTGGGAGAGAGTAAGCCCATGTGGTATTGCGCGTCACAAGAAACTGAGTGAATTGGCTGTGCAGTTCGATTACACTGCTGTGAGCTTGCTTTCAGGAGGTGGTGGATTCCAACCCCTCAGTCGGTAGATCTGAAGTTATATTTGTTTTTTCCTTGGTTCCCTCGTTTTCACTTTAGGCTAATTCTGTGGCTATACCTTTATTAAGGCAAAGACCGCTTCCTTTCATTTTAGTATTAGCTCTCTTTCCTATCCCATTCTTGCCTTACAACCTGTCCTCTATCAGTGTGACTTAGGCCAATATATTTAAAAAATCTGGTAATTTTGTTTGACTCATTAGTGCCCCTGGAGAATTCCTGGGCTTCCCTAATGTGGTAAGCTCGAGATACACCAAATTGTAAGTTCAAGACATGTTTAAAATTACCCTCCTGTCCCCTACTGTTTATTGAATACAGACGAAGAATAAAACAACATCCAAGCCAAAGGAAGGATGTAGAGGTCCTACGTGGTAAGTCCTTGAACTTATGGAAATTGCAATAAAATATACAATCTAGATCTCTCTCGCTCCCCCTCCCGTTGAAAATACGGTTATACTAATGCCTAAATCAAAATAAAGGCAGGAAATATTTACATTTAATTTAAGCTGATGAAGGAGGTAACGTATGACTAGCTCGGGTTGGCAGGTTCGAGTCCGGCAGTATTTGAGGGTGTTCAAATACGCCAGTCTCATGTCTGCAGACATACCGGTACGTAAAAGAATTCTTGTGGGACGAAATTCTGGCTCCTCGTCCTTTATAAAAACCATAGATTTAGTTAGTAGAAATATTAACATTATTATTCTCAATTCAGAAATGAGCTTGAAAGCTGACCTAATTTCCGTTCACATAGCTTAGCACATTATTCTCCTCTATGTTTCCTGGATAAGCTTGAAGGTATAATCAGCCTGTAAACTGACAATATGACGAATAATCTCTCTTACAGGTTATTGATGAGAGAAGGAAACTGAGAAAATCGAAAAGAAAGCAGCTTGATTTGTTCTGGGTGATATGTGACAAAAGAATAACGTTACAAAAATGTTGCAAAGTTTGGGCTGGGAAAATTGGAATAAAAGAGACGAGCTGCTCGACTAAGTGGTATGTTCCGAGCTATCAGTGGAGAGATAGCGTGGAATGGCATCAGTATACGAATAAGTTTGAGTGGTGTCTTTAAAAGGAGATTAAAATACGAAGATAAGGCTGGAATTCAAGAGGAAAAATTGGGGCAAATGTTCGTTCATAGGATGTGGAGTTAGGGATTGGAATAACTTACTAAGGAAAACGTTCAATAAATTTCCAATTTCTTAATAATCATATGAGAAAAAGCTAGGAGAAAAACAGATAGGGAATTTGCCACGTGGCCGACTGTTGTAAATGCAGATCAGTATTGATTGATTGGTTTAATGATTGATTTATTGATTGATTGACGCTCGTACAAAAGAAAGAAAAGGCACTAAGTAATTTCTGGAACTTTCGAAAATCACACTGCAAAGACTTCACGCAGAATCCACAGGAATGGAATGCTATTCTTCAGAAGATGCTCAGCGAGCGGTTAGCTACAGAAGTAGTAATAGCTGGTCAAGTTTCTAAGTAAGGATGCGTATATTTTATATTATGACAAAAGTTTTATAATATGTACTTATTTGTATTAGACAGTAATGATTTTATGGTTAATGTCGTTGAAAACACCTATTTACAAAGCAATCCACAAAACAAAATAATAATAACATACACTTACATTGTGACCAAGAGCTGAGCAGACAGCCGCCGATCTGACACCTTTGAACTTAGAAGACACACAGGGCGCCTCCTTGGAAACCGTGCCGCCTAATGGGGAAGGGTGTAACTTAGGAATACTGGCTCCTTCGATTACACTGTGATGCGCCGAGACGAAACGGCGAGTTGGTTTCACATTTTGCGGCCAACAGCCGCATACGTTAGCCAATGAAGGATGGGCGATATCAATGCGAGAGTTGGAAACAGAACTGAAGTATTCGAAAGGGTAATTGGTAAATGTGGGGAATACATGGAAGCTAATGGGAACGGGAAGCGTTTGTTGGACTTCTATGCTAGTTTGTGTTTAGCTGTTACGAATATATTCTTCAAGCATAAGGCTATTCAGGTGGGGAGCTAAGGGTAACAGATCCACAAAATATACTATATCTTAACCGATTTTAAATTCTGGAAGTCTGGTAGGAATGTATGAGTTTTACGGGGATTTTTCGGTGATACAGACCACTATCCGATCTGTAGTGAACTGAGTATCTCTAAGCCTAGGATACAGAAAATGAAATCTATCTGCAAACGAACAAGAGTAGAAAATCTCCAGGACGAGGAGATTAGACAGAAGTACATGGATATGATTAGTGAGAAGCTTCGAACAGTGGACAGTAAGCAGGTTCAGGATATAGAAAGAGAATAGGTGGCATACAGTGATGCTGTAGCAGGAACAGTAAGGGAATGCCTAGGAACGCGTATGTGTAAAGGCGGGGAAAAGCGAACATCTTGGTGGATTGATGAAGTGACGGTAGCTTGTAAACGTATAAAGAAGGCTTATCAGAAATGGCTCCATACTAGGGCTGATGCAGACAAGGAATTGTACGTAAATGAATGAAACAGAGCGAAATAAGTAGTTGTTGAATCCGAAAAGAAGTCGTGGGAAGATTTTGGTAATAACCTGGAAAGACTATGTCAAGCAGCAGCGAAACCTTTCTGGACAGTAATAAAGAATCTTAGGAAGTAAAGGAAAAAGGAAATGAGCAGTGTTTTGGGTAATTCAGGTGAACTCATAATAGATCCCAGGGAATTACTGGAGAGTTGGAGGGAATATTTTGAACAACTTCTCAATGTAAAAGGAAATCTTCCTGGTGGTGTCGCGAACAACCTAGCTACTGGGCAGGAAGAAAGTTATGTTGGTGAAATTACGCTTGATGAAGTGGAAAGGATGGTAAATAAACTCCGTTGTCATAAAGCAGCAGGAATAAATGAAATTAGACCCAAATGGTGAAGTATACTGGGAAGGCAGGAATGAAATGGCTTTGTAGAGTAGTAGGATTAGAATGGAGTGCTGGTAAGGTACCTTAAGATTGGACAAAGGCAGTAATTGCACCTATCTATAAGCAATGGAACAGGAAGGATTCCAACAACTATCGAGGTACCTCATTGATTACGCAGGGAACGGATTTATATGTAATTGCATATCTCTTTAGGCAGATAAAATTAATTATATTTTTCATTATCTTTACGAATCATGACGCGTGGAGTTCAAAAATGGAGTATTTATTTTCCATATTTTTCCATATTTTTGAGTTTAGTACATATGTTCTATATTCTTCGTCATTAAAATCAATATAGTCCATATTTCGGTTAAAAAGTATTAAATCATATTAAATTAGCAGTCATCTCAATAATGAAGAAATAAATTAAAAATCAATATTCGAAAAATTAATATTTTAAGTGGTGTGCAGGTCATTATCACGCCTGCCCAGGTCTGGGCTGATAAAATAAGCTGATAAGCGGTGCGAAGAAAGAGAGAGGTCTGGATCACACTTACAGCACTGATAAGCTGCATTACATAACATCGACTGTGTCTGTGCCATCATTTCGTAACTAGGACCGGGCGAGTTGGCCGTGCGCGTAGAGGCGCGCGGCTGTGAACTTGCACCCGGGAGATAGTAGGTTCGAATCCCACTATCGGCAGCCCTGAAAATGGTTTTCCGTGGTTTCCCATTTTCACACCAGGCAAATGCTGGGGCTGTACCTTAATTAAGGCCGCTTCCTTCCAACTCCTAGGCCTTTCCTATCCCATCGTCGCCATAAGACCTATCTGTGTCGGTGCGACGTAAAGCACCTAGCAAAAAATAATCGTAACTAGGGAAATCTCATTCATCGACGATGTGCTGGTTGTTTCCGGATTAGTTCGTAATTCGGGCATTCCCTTTGATTGCTTCATAACTCCATCTAGTTCACTACCAGTCTTCACAGTTTGAATTAGCAGTGAGACGGCTCATAGTGTTCTAGTACGTTCAGTGTGTGCAGTTGTTTATTGATATTCATTGAAGACATTAACATTGTTACAATGTGCCTAAAGTAGCTCAGTCAACCAGTTTAAAATTAAAAAGTTACGTATCAGAATTTAAAGAAGATGGTTTATCAACTGACAGTGAGATATTATTTTGTAATTTGTGTCATTGTGCAGTGACATCTACTCAAATATTCCTAGTGCAACAGCATGTTTCAACCAATAAACACCAGGCTAACAAACAAGGATATTCCAAGCAGAGACAGTTGTTTCTGACACAACCAGCAACTTCCAGTGTAACGTTCGAGTTCAACACCGATCTCTGCCGTGCTCTCATCTCTGCTGACATACCTCTCTTATAATCAGCGCTTCAGGGAATTCCTCAAGAAATATACCAAACGATCCATCCCGGATGAGTCAACGTTCAGAAAAACGTACTGTTCAGCCATATACGATGAAACTGTTCGGAAGATAACGCAAGAGATTAAAGACGGTCCAATTTCGGTTTCCACTGATGAAACAACAGACAAAGAAGGCAGGCTAATTAGCAACGTAATCATTGGCTTGTTAAGTGAAGATTATTGTAAACGGATTCTCTTACACTGTGATGTTCTAGAAAAGTGCGATAAGAAAACTATAGCAAAACTGTTCAGTGAGGCTATGAGTAACCTCTGGCCATTGGGCGTTAAGTATAATAAAGTGTTACTTTTTATTAGCGATTCTGCACCTTATATGATGAACGCCGGAGAAGCATTATGTGCTGTATATCCAAGGATGACTCATTTAACATGTGTAGCACATGCCTTTCATCGTGTGGCTTAAGTGGTAAAAGGCAGTTACCCCAAGGTAAATTTATTGATTTCCTCAGTAAAAACAGTTTTTCTCAAAGCCCACGGAAGAGTTCATCTTTTGAAAGGAATGTACCCAGAGATTCCAGTGCCGCCTAAGCCGATTCTAACTAGGTGGGGTACATGGCTGCAAGCGATTGAATATTATGTTGAATATATATAGGCTGTATTAAGAACGTTCTGCATACCATGGACTCTGAAGATGCAGCCTCAATTGAAGCCGCGAAAACAGTTGTTTGCGACATATATGTGAAGAATGACTTATGTTACATTCAGCATAATTTTTTATGCATCAAAATAACACTGAAATGGCTCCAAAACTCGCACCTCCCACTTTCTGAAAGTTGTGAAATTGTGAATAAAACTGTGGAACAACTAAATCCTGCAAATGAAGCAAACTGTCCTTTCAAATAACCCCGGACAAAGGTTGCTGCAATGCTGTGTGGAGATTTAACTGTAAAATTAACACTGGATTGAACGCCAGCAGATATTGTGAAGTTGAATTATGCCCCCATTACGTCTTCCGATGTTGAACGCAGTTTCAGTCAATATAAAACTGTCCTTACAGATAATAGATGGAGATTCACTTTGCAGCACTTAAAAGAACATTTTGTAATCCATTCTTTTGGTAACAGAGAATAAAATATTGTGTGTTCTTCAAATATATTAAAATGTGAAATGCAACATTATGTTGCATGTAGATCTACTTTGTTTAGCTTCTTTGAACTTTTATAAAAATAGAAATGAATGTTATATGTGCAATTTTAAGTCCATATATAATACCATATTTGAATAAAAATAACTAAATATATATGTACGTATTTCAAAAAATATTAGTACATATAAATCCGTTCCCTGTATGATTACTATCATTCATGTCATTCATTCATTTATTTCAATTAATTCCAACGAGCCTGCAGGCTCATACATAGGAATTGTACAGGACATTACCGTACATACTGGTGGGCACTTACACATCAAAATATAGTTTGTGTATATAAGATAATTAGTAAATGGTTGAACATATAAACACATACAATATATAAAATATGTACATCATCAATATGAGGATTACAGAGAATTATTTCTGACTGTATTTACATTTACGCAACATGAACGTTGCAAAGGTACAAGAATGGATTATGGAGTATTTTCATTTACATAAGAGTTGCTGAAGTACAAGAATAGATTTCAGATTATTTACAATTACATAGCACAAAAGTTGCAGACGTACAGGAATTGATTACAGAGTATTTACAGTATATATACATAACACAGAGTTGCAGAGGTACAAGAACAGATTACAGAGTATTTACATTTACATAACATAAAAGTTGTAGAGGTACAAGAATAGTTCTGGACAGTTTGCAAGATTGTTTGGGAGAATGCCTTAAATGTCATCTGATATTTTGATTTAAACAGCACTGTACCTTTCCCAAAAATAATGCTTGACTCTTTGTTTGAATTTTGCCAAAGTTGGTGCTGTTTTTATCTCCACAGGGATGTTATTAAATAACTGGATTGCAGAGAACTTCAAGCTGTTTATACCATATTTATAAGAGCAAACATTGTATAAGGCAAAGTCATTTGCATGCCTATATGGATGGTTGTCAGAATTCAGAGTATATGTAGTGTTGTGTTGTATAAATTTATGTTTTATTTTATACATGAGTACAGCTGTATTGAATTCTGCACTCATGCTTAGGGGTGGTATTTTAGCACTTAGGTATAGATATTTTATTGGTGTTAAGTAGGGAAGATTAAGTATATTTCTAACAGCTCTATTTTGTACTACCATTAGCTCATTTAAGTCGGACTTCTTACAGCGCATCCAGATAACATTCAAATATTGTAGGTGACAATGAATTAAAGAGTAGTAGATGTGTTTTAGAAGATGATGTGGGATAAGATAACTAAGTTTCTTTAAAATTCCTGCAACGGGTGTGATCTTTTTAGTAATGTATTCAACATGGTCTGTCCAGTTCAAGTTCCTATCAATCACCAACCCAAGATATTTGACAGTTCTAACTAGTTTTATTTCAGTATTCTGCATATATATTTTACTGTGTGGGATTTCATTCTGACCTTGTTTTGTCATTATCATATAATTAGTCTTTTGCACATTAATAGTTAATTTATTTGCTTGAAACCAAAAGCACAGAGTATTGAGGTCTTCCTGCATATCCTTAACAATGGAGTCTATATTACTACCGGTATAGAACAAGTTTGTGTCGTCGGCATACAGTGTGATACGTCCTTTCAAGCGGCAAGTTGCAATATCATTGATGTAGACTAGGAAGAGAATCGGCCCTAATACTGACCCCTGTGGAACGCCATGGGTTACCCTAATTGCTGAGCTCCTCCAGTTATTCAGCACTACATACTGTTTTCTATCGGACAGATAATTATCAAACCACTTCAATGCAACACCACGAACTCCTGCTCTCTCTAATTTAGCTAACAGTCTTTCATGGTCCACTGTATCAAAGGCCTTCTTTAGATCTATAAACAACCCACCAGCAAAACTATTAAAATCTATTGACTCTTGCAGCATATTTATGAGATCTACGGTTGCTATTTCAGTGTTAGAGTTCTCACGAAAGCCATATTGTGCATTGTAAAAGAAATTATTTTCGTTTAAAAAAGTGAGAAGTCTCTTTTTAACAATAGTTCTAATATTTTGGAGATTATGGAAAGAATACAGATAGGCCTATAGTTACTAGGATTCCTCCCGTCCCCACCCTTGAAGACAGGAACTACTTTAGCTACTTTTAGCTCACTAGGTAATGTACCAGATGCCAAGGATTCGTAAAAGATATCTGTTAGCATCCCACTTAAAGAATCCTGGAATTCTTTTAGAAAGTTGGCAGTTATACCATCCTGCCCACAGCTACTCTTGTTTTTTAAATTTGATATTATAGATCTTACTTCTGTTTCATCAGTTGGATATAGGTAAAATGAGTTCAAGTAACTAGGAACTGCAAGTGTTTCAGTGCTCTGGGGAGGGATTGCTGAAGCCAGGGTTTTAGCAATATTTGTAAAATATAAATTTAATGATTCACATATTTCCTGACTGTCTGTAATTATCTTGTTATCTATTTCTAGAGATGTACAATTATCGCCTTTTGTTGTTTTTCTGTTATGTATGATTTCATTGATTACTTTCCACGTTTCCTTTGGGTTCTTGTTATGAATTCTAAATTTTTCAGAGTAATATTTGTTTTTAAGCTCCTTTTTAGATTTGTCACATTGTTTCTACACCTGCGATATTCCTGATTGAGATTGATGTTATTCTTTAGGGTGGGATTTTTAAGTTTTGCATGTAAAATGTCACGTCGCTTAATAAGGCTGAGAAGTTCAGAAGATATCCATGGCAAGCTACCAGTTCTTTGTGTTCGATGACTTTGTGCTTTCTGTTTTTGTGTACCAAGCGGTAGCTGGTCAATAAAGGAATTATACATTATGTCAATTCTACTAGTAGTGTTGCTTATGACTTCTGTGTTATGTTCAGTGATATTACTACTTTCAGGTCTATCATTATTTTGGTCTACATTAGTTGCTTTCAGCCTTTTCAGTTCAAGCGATTGTGATGGAGATTTAGAATTTGGCAAAAGAATATCAAATATTAATATATTTTGGTCACTTATATAGCTACCAACATTTGATAAATAATAATATATTCCAGAATTATTTATAGACACATGATCTATTAAAGTGCTTGTGGTATCACATATTCGTGTTGGATATACATTATTGCATTGCTTGAAGTCATAGCAAGAAAGCAGGTTCATGTATTTTCTTTTTAGTTGGTCACTAGTTACCGGTAAGATATCAATATTCGTGTCACCCAAAAATAGGCATAAATTGTTAATTGTTTTACTTAGAAAATTTTCGCGGGATGCTAGAAATGGTATGGCATTATTCCTATTTGGGTTATATCCTGCAATTAAATCAATACTTGTATATTTACTACTACTAAATTTATCCCTATAAATTTCAACACATATCAAGCTATGATCAAGTTCACAATTCATTTTCACATTTGCTTTCCAACAGTGCGAAATGTATAGTCCGCACACTTTATGTTGGTGCATTTGTGTTCGGGGCGAGGAGTAAGGAGGGAGGTGTCCCGGTATCGATAGTGCTACCAACCGAAGGAAAATGAAATCTGAATTGAATCGAGAATATGATCGATCGATACGAAGTTTCTAAACCGTTATCATCTTAAGCCAACAACTGTGTCACATACACATTATATAACATTATAAAACATTTCTCGATGCGAATCTTGTTCCTAGCATGAATTCTATACTTTGGCTTTGTTGTGTAAACAACAACAGTACTAGTACGTAAAGTGTACGCCAGATGTCGCACAACGATGCTTAAGCGATTCATAGTTTGTGTTTCAAAGGTTGCCAGTACGAATCTCGAAGATCGCCGAGGTCGACCGATTCAGCACTAGAGTGTAAATGCACCAACATAAAGTGTGCGGATAGTAACTACCTAAGCTACCTCCAGCTTTGCCGTCTCTGTGTGAAAAGATGCTTCTATAATTTGGTATATTATAGTATTTCGCCTCCTCACTTTTTACCCAAGTTTCTGTCACAACCAATATATCTACCTGGCCTATAATGTGCAACAGAATTTCTATTTCCTCAAGTTTGTTTCGAATACTCCTGCTGTTTAGGTACAAGCACCTAACCGCACTGTAAGATTTTGACGGGCCAGTAGAGCTGTTTCCGTCCAGGTGAGAAGCAACTGTATATGAACTGATGTTCTGTAAAACAAAATTTTTTATGGAATCGTATTGTATTTCATAACAGCCTAATGGAAAAATGCAATATTTGTTGTAACACTTAGGTACTGCCATTAACGAGTGTTGGTATGATATCTTGGCTGTGCCGTTACACTTGTGTCATCGCTCTGCAACTTTCTAATATCATCAATGCTCCTAATTCGCACTGATCTATGGTTTTCAGTCCTTCTTACGTAGATTTTGCAGTCTCTTGTCCAAATATATTTATATCCATGTTGCCGTAGATCCCTGGCCATCTTGTGGAGATATTTATTCCCCGATGTCAGATGTTCGTTGATATATACAGCTCGGTTAGCTGCTTGGATACCTAAATCTTTTGAGCTTAGTGTTGATTTATTCTTCCTTGCTGCGAGCAGCTGATCCCTTTTTAACCGGCTGCAAAATTTTACAAGGAGAGGAGGAGGGAGTTCCTGCTTCTTTTGGGGTAGACGATGACACGCATCAATATCACTGTCGGTCACTTCGACACCGAGCGCATTGCCAAGTGCTTTCACAACTGCGACTGGATTCTCGTCACCAAGCTGAGGCAGTCCTTGAATTTCTACGTTGTTCCTCCGGACGTACTGTTGGAAGTCTTGATTTTCCTCTCTAAGCTTAGAGACTTCTTCGTCTGCTATTGTCTTTTCCCTTTCGAGGAGAGCAACCTTAGACTTCAATGCCGCTACTTCTGCCATAGCGTTTTTAAAGTCATCAGTTATTTTGTGCAGCTGACGCTTAATATCGTCAAAACTCTCAGCACAGAAGGTCACCGACTTTCTAATTTCCGCTTGTTCAGCTTCGATTCCTTCTAGTTTACACAACCTTTTGTGGATGTCCCTAACTACAGATTCCATATCCCCAAGCTTATGGTCACTCGGCCCTACAGCCAGATCACCATTCAAACTATCACACTTGCCGCAGTAACACTTCTTTGATTTGTCCTCAATTAAAGTCTTGAATTCCCGTTTATTTAATTTAACACACGCTCTGTGATGTTTTCTATGACACTTACCGTCACAGACGATGTAGTCGTCCTCGGCAGTAATTGATTTTATGCATGAACCACACACAGCTAGTTGCTTATTGCCCGCCATCTTGCCTATACCAAGCAAAGTATTCACCGGCATCTCGGAAATCAGAGAGGAAGTTGCATGAAATCCAGTGTGGTTAGAGAGCACGGAGGGTCTGTCAAGATCCAATTTTCAGTACGCACCAGGTGAATGTAAAATGTTAGGAAATGAATAGACAGGTGTGTATTGGTTTAGTATATCTAGAGAAAGCATATGACAGGGTACCGAGGGAAATGATGTTCACAATACTGCGGGGGGAATGACATTAAGGGTAGATTATTAAAATCAATCAGAGGCATTCGTGATGACAATTGGGCTCCAATAAGAATTGATGGTAGAACGGGTTCTTGGTTCAGGATACTTACAGGGGTTAGACAAGGCTGTAATCTTTCTCATTTGTTCTTCGTAATTTTCGAGGATCATCTGCTGAAAGGTATAAATTGTCAAGGAATGATTCAGGCGGGTGGAAATTTAGTATGCCGTCTGGCGTCTGCTGACGACTTCGTCTTAATGGCAGATTGTGCCGAAAGCCTGCAGTCTAATGTCCAGGAACTTGAAAATAGGTGCAGTGAGTATGGAATAACAATTAGCCTCTCCAAGACTAAATTGATGTCAGTAGGTAAGAAAGTCAACAGAAGTGAATGTCAGATTGGTGATACAAACATGGAAAGGTAGATAATTTTAAGTACTTTTGTTGGTTGTTCCCCCAGGATAGTAATATAGTAAGTGAAATTAAATCATGGTCTAGTAAAACCAATGTAGTGAGTTGGCAGTTGTGATCAACATTGTTCTGTAAGAAGGAAGTCATCTCCCGGACGAAACTGTATTTACATCGGTGTGTTTCCAGACCATCTTTGCTTTACGAGAACGAAAGTTGGGTGGGCTCAGGATATATTATTCATAGGTTTGAAGTAACAGACATGAAAGTAGCGAAAATTGTTGCTTTTAAAACAGGTGGGAACAATAGCAGGAGAGTAGGCCTACTCGGAACTAGCAGATGAAGTCTAAGTTAGGAATGAACTCGATGGATGAAGCTGCACGCGTAAACCGTCTTCGGTGGTTGGGACATGTGCGACGAATGGAGGAGGATAGGTTACCTAGAAAAATAGTAGTCTCTATTATGGTGGGTAAGAGGAGTAGAGGGAGACCAAGATGACAATGGTTTGATTCAGTTTCTAACAAATTAATGATAAGAGGTATAGAATTAAATGAGGCCACGGCACTGATTGCAAATAGAGGATTGTCGCGACGTGCCGTTTTTGTAAATTCACAGAGGCTTGCAGACTGAACGCTGAATGGCATAACGGACTATAATGATAATGCATGTATATATGTATTAAAAGCCGTACGATTTTATTTCCGTTAGTGTACGAAGAATTGGATCGTAAAGTTCAGGCAGTTGATTCCTCCTTCCATGGCTGTCCACATTCGTTTAGACTTACGGACCTGCTTTCGTATTCTCTTTCTTTCACCCGGAGAGGTTCCTTCTCACTTATATATCCTCTTTGAGCCAGACATAGCGGGACACAAGGTTCTTAAACACTGCTAAAGGTTGGGCCCAACGCGAACCGAGCTGCTATTGGTTAACGAAATGACGTCACAGTAGGAGCAAAGCAGCCGAGCCCGGAGCGCGCAAATCAGTAAGAATCTCATAATATCAGCTAATATTACAGTTTCTCAGAACTAATTGTAGACCAGACATAAAGATTACTGCAGTCATAAGATAGAAAACGAGTACAGCATAGTAACTTTTCATGATTTCCATTACGAATAAGGCGTAAACGTGACGGCACTCTAACCAACTCTTGAAATTTATTAACATTTCAAAGTTCCTCTATTTAGTTTGAGGAAGGTTACGCGCTTTCAAGTCTGTAAACATAAATATTTAGAGATATGAAATCTTTGTCATATTAAATCTTTACAGCAGAAATTCCGTGATGAACTACCGTATGTTAACATACGATATACTGACTCACTTCCGCAGGTATGGAGTTTAAAGCGTAACACATACTGTAACAGCAGCAGAAGTAAGTTTATATTCGAAACCATGCATAGATAGTCCTGGAAAACCTACAGCCTGTTTTCCAGTCTTTGACCGGGTCAGGGATGTAATGGATGAACCACATATAGGCTATTATTACAATGGGGTCGCCACTCCCAAAGTGATTTATTAATGACTGATCAATGCTATGAAATGATAATGGAAAGTGTTGCTGGAATGAAGGATGACAGGGAAAACCGAAGTACCCGGAGAAAAACCTGTCCCGCCTCCACTTTGACCAGCACAAATCTCACATGGAGTGACAGGGATTTGAACCACGGTTTCCAGTGGTGAGAAGCCGTCGCGCTGCCGTCTGAGCCACGGAGGCTCCGCATAGATAGCACTTCATTAGAACACAGTCCTACCTGTGAGATTAGATGTCATGAAGTGGTTGCTTTTGAAGATGAAATCCACTGTCGTGCCTTTCGCCGGTGAGCTGCTATGGATTTTTCAGTTCTTGTCCGAATGTTCATTTGTCGTATGCGTATAAATATTCTCGTTCTAACATATATTTTAATAGATATTTCTGGTGGTACAGCGGGGAATTTACTGCTAATTATTTGACACACTTTGCGTATAATACAATGACTGACAGAGCAAATGCAACACGAAGAAGGAGTGGTTCGAAAGGGATGAAAGTTGGGGAAAAAACGGAGACGGCACGGACGAATAATTGATGTTTATTTCAAACCGATATGCAGCTTACACAATGCGCACGGCATCGACTCAGTAGGATGTAGGACCACCGCGAGCGGCGATGCACGCAGAAACACGTCGAGGTACAGAGTCAATAAGAGTGCGGATGGTGTCCTGAGGGATGGTTCTCCATTCTCTGTCAACCATTTGCCACAGTTGGTCGTCCGTACGAGGCTGGGGCAGAGTTTGCAAACGGCGTCAGTAGAGTATCTAGAAGAAAGCTGGACCAGATTTTCGATAGAAGAATTCTGGACCAGCGGCAGCCACTGCGCATGCCCCGTGCGCTTCACTCCCTGAAGGGGCCTCTCACTTGGCAAGGCGTGTGTGGAATGTTAACTACACATACTGCAAGGTCTTAATGTGAGAGGTAATTAATTCTTGAAAGGTGTGGGGGGCAAGGTGCTGTGACTGGATTTTGCTGGAGTAGCTTTCACTGGCTAAGGGGGTCAACCACATGTAGAATGAGGACAACACACTCAGAGGTCTTTATGTAAGAGGTAATTAATTTTCTTGAAAGGTTACTCTTGTGGCCAAGGTACAGTAACTATGTGGCAACTGGATTTGCTTTAATAGGTCACTTGCTGGTGAAAGCTGAACAGGATGTTAGTTTATGTAAAAAAAAAAAAAAAAAAAAAATGATCCCTCACTCCTCTCTTACTAGAGGGGTGAGGGGGAAACACTAAGGAGTGCTACAGTGCAGCTGTTACTAGGCAAGATCCGCTTTCTAACTTGTTGAAGGTTATCTCTGTCACGAACAGGATGTTTATTGTAGGTTGTAATTTTGAGTGAAGGTGAACTAGTGACAAGTCCAGCCTACTGGTGAGGAGTGAAGGTGGTGGCAGGGAGTATTTAAGGAGCAGAGCACAACATGAAAACTATCATCTAGTTGGAAGAGTTCTCTACTACTACTACTTTTCTTTCCTCTTCAGTAAGTGTAAGTTTATTTAGTTTGTTAATTTTAAAAAAGATATAGCAGTTTCAACAAAATGGATATGTTAATGAAATTAAACAAAATTGCCAAGGCACCACAATTTCATAATATAAAGTTAAGTGAGTTGCAACTTAACCATCCATTTAAGGTTAAAGCGCTGAGAGCGGTAGAAACAAGATTTGGGAGGAAAATAATCGTTGATATAGAAGGGGAAGATGAGGAGACTGTGAGTGTTTTCCTGCCGGCGCAATTCTCAAAACATACAGCAGAAGAAATAGAAGAAATAAATTCTTTAAAAAACAACTTGAAAATGATGTACAGAGGCATGGAGAGGGGCTACCATCAAGTGTGCTTCCTACAGTAGAATGTCATCAGTTACGACATCTATTTTAACTAAGTAAGTATGCAGAGAGTTTTTTCGTTCTTAATGTAATTTTTATTTTTCGCCATATTCGCATAATTGTTTTGTTAATTGAAAATAGTATGTGGTGTTTCTTTTCAGGTCCGAGGTGGTAATATGATGAAGTGGAAGAAAGTTGAGATTAAACCAGGAACTGAACATCAAGCATATCCAAGCATACAGAGTCGTCGTCTGCAAGTACATCGAGAGGAGGATGTGGTCGCTACTTCACAGCCTGTTGAAGATGAAGCTGGACAACTGAGCGCATAACAAGAACAAGAAGTGAGTGCTAATTGTATTGAACTATGGAACAGAGGGGGTTCTCTTTTTAATTATACAGTATATGTGACGAACCTGAGTAAAGCTTATGAAAGCCAGCAGGAAGTGACAGCTGCTGTAGTGCGATTTCTTTTGTGTGAACTTTCAAGTAATGAACATTTTCTACTATTTCTTGGCTATAATACATTCGAAGAAATTTATAAAATTGAATTTTCCTTTTCGTCACAAGATTCAAATAACATTTCCTATTACCGTAATACATTGCTAGGGAAGCTTCAGGAGGAGTTTCCTAGCGAAGCTGTACACTGTTCACGCGATGCAGAAGGTAGTGACCTAGCTCGATGGTTATACTGTGTAATGACGGATTGTACATTCTTGATAAGTCGTTGCTACAGCAACTGCTGGACTTGTCTTGAGATTGCTGAAAAATTTAGCACCAAATCGTAATTTTTTTTTGTAGTCATGGAGTATCCTTCGAGCAGCAAACGTAGGAAACTAGACATTAATTTACAGACAGATGAAGATGCGGGTAGAATGCAAACTCATTTTGATAGAGCGTTTGAACGCATTCGCGCGTTTATGAGGGAGGTAAATGGATCAATACTAATTTCATATCGGTTCGAACCTAGCGACGAGCGAGAAGAAGCTCAGTTCAAGCTGATTGAAAATCTTAACGAGCTAGAGGAAATGCGTAATCAGATGTTAGAAATTTATTTTCACGCTCGCGCTGTTAATGGACTAACTTTTCAGATAGAAGATTTGTCTGCTTTCCAGTGTAAACAAATCGAGGAAGCTTTTCGGCGCAGAGTGTACACACTAGCGGTGGTAAATGTTAACAATGATTTCTTACTCCCCGAAGAGTTCCTAGATAAATCTTACGTGTGGTTTAATAAATACGTGAAGGAAGCACTCAAGACACAAGCATTAAAAGTAAATACCGTTCTCTGCACCCAACATGTCCTTCACGATAAAATCGATAACAATTATTTTCATTCAAGGAACGCTGAAATTACTGAAGGTACTAATTTAAGAGAATGGTACAACGAACATGTAACGAGACCGATTCTGAAAAAATTATCAGAGTTCGAGGCTCGTGATTCGGGATGGTCTCTGCTACGAATTCGCGAATTGCGGATAAACATTAATAAAAATGTAGGTTTTCACGTGGGCAAGTCGCCAACTAGTCTAACGTTGCCTACAGCAATTCGAAACAAGAAAGCAGTTATTAATCTGCGGAACACACGAGATGCTTGCTTTGCGTGGAGTGTAGTTGCTGGCTTAGTTCCAGCTAAACATCATGTAGATCGCATTTCTTCTTATCCACATTATAATGCAATTTTAAATTTAAAAGACATACCAATCCCGATGGAAATGAGATACATGAGAAAATTTGAAGATCAAAACGAAATCTCCGTGAATGTATTCGGAGCGCAGTATGACGAGAACAACTGGGTGTGCATAGGACGGAATGATGACAAAAAAGAGTTTACTCTTGTACCTTTGTACATTTCACATAAAACGTGTGAAAAGATCGTAGATCTTCTAATGCTTCAGATTGGCGACAGTGAGAAGTATCACTTTTGTTTGATTAAGAATCTTCCACGTCTTGTGCGCTCATCTCTTACGAAGAACCATAATAGAATTTATATTTGCAGACGGTGTTTGTCTTACTTTTCTAATAAGGAAAAATTAGCTTTGCATACTAATAACTGTATACAATTTCCGGTGGGCAAAAGTATAATGCCTTCGGATAGCGAACGGCTAGTGTACTTTACCGAGTATAAGGTTAAAGAGCCAGTGCCTTTTATTGTGTATGCTGACACAGAATGCATACTGAAACCTGTGTCTACTTGTTTTCCAAGTGATGACACCTCACATTCAACTCCAATTCACGAACATGTGCCATACAGCGTAGCATATTATTTACACTGTAGTTTTGACAGAGATTTGTGCTCTTTCAAACTCTATCGAGGTAG